>NC_039486.1:15328011-15466498 GCF_003590095.1 Trichoplusia ni
GGGGCGAACTCTGTATGACGATATTGAAAGAATTATCATAAACCTTCAAGATGAAAGCAGCAGTACTGAATCAAGTGAAGATAGCCAGCAGACTGTTGATGAAGACTCGCCCCAAAATTCTGATGAAGACTGTTCTGGCGTGGAGTATTTAGATGAAAGCATTTTTGATTCTGATTAACATAAAATATGCAATTGAATTAATAAAACTTTTACACATTACATTCAGTTAATTTTATTGATGAAAACATGAAAAATGCCTACGTTTTTAATTGATTATCATTACTCCCATGCTAAGATTTTCTCCTGTATCGTTGATGCAGTTACAGACATAATATGTAGATCCACCCAGAACGCAACAAACACTTGTCGATCACACATATATTATAGTCTCACTACATAATATATATACAGAAGATATTCTAATGAACACTATATTTCATAAAACATCTTCATATATTTTAATTTTCAATAATTAAATTAATGTATCAAAACCGTTATCGTCGTACTATATAGGGTGGCAACATGCACGATAGTGGCGCCGCTATTATTTTCACGACTTTTTTGCCAAGCTGTAAGTAGATATCCATCTCAATCCCTAATAAAAAAAGATGTTTCTGAGCCCTGGGCATTTGTCGGCAGATCCTAAGGTAAGGTGAGAATTTGTAAATACAAGTCGGTCCTTCTAAATTATGTGTCGCTTGTTAATGAGTATGTAAGTAACGGTTTAATGATCTCTGAGAAATTTATACGTGCCGGGAATCTAAACTAGGTACTTATTTGGACTTGGCAGTCCACTAAGCTATCACATCTAATATAACATCTTTGGTGACATGTAAATTTATAAGCGTGTAGAGGGACGGAGGTAGGCACCTACACGACTTGTTATTATCTAGTATAGTATCTAGCCTTCAATTTAGCACATTACTAATGATGTAAAATGCGGCCAGATTGGTCGAGCAGGTGGCCAAAAAGATAAGTTTAAAAATACAATACTTTCAAGTAGCTTCCGCCCGCGACTCCGCTCGCTCTCTCGTTAATTTAATGTAAAATTGTTGTCATTAGGAACAAATGAAAAAGAAAAACGTTTTTTTTTATTTACGCAATAGAGATCGTCCGTCACACATTACAACAAAAAATATAAGCTCAAGTAAATAATCACCATTTTCAAAAGTTGCAGTATTTTACCGAATTATGTGGAGGCATAAGTGGTGACCGTTAGTACACATAATCACATATAATATACAAACAATAAAAGCTTCTGGATTTGGTGACGCCATCACATTTGCACTGAAAATTCTACTTGCCCTTGACCTTTCCCTGAAGAGGAAGGAAGGAAGACTGATCCATTATGAAATTCTCAGGCTTCTGAAGGGACTAGTCTCTACGCTTGGGGAGAAACATTCGTCGTCAACAATCCGCCCAGGGTCCCGATTTTGCTATTTACAATGGCCGATGAATGAACGGCAATAGGGTTAAATTTGAATTTTGCCAGTAAGTTAACTTTACTGTCTTTGAGTGTTCCATTGTGTAAAAAAATGCTAGAGAGAATACGAAAACTGTCATTTTAAGCCAAATTTCATTAATTCATCGGCCATTGTAAATAGCAGAATTGGGGCCCTGTAGTCTTTGAGATTATCGTGTTCATACAGACTGACAGACTTCAATTTGTAATGTTAAGGATGACTTATCGTGATTTGCGAGGAGTCCGCCGATAACATTACTTATTGGGTATTATTAAACGCGTCTTCCAAGTGATGTAATATATGTTTTCGATGTCACCTAATATTTATACTGATTGATACCCATGATAACGGCATGTTATATCTCAATGCTGTGTTTTTGGGATTTCCCAATTCAACTAAATTAGGAATGTCTATCGGTGTATCTTTTTATAATGATAACTAGCTAGTGGCTATAAGAATCGAGTAGATTACAAAAAGCTGGAAATTACAACTTTACTTTACATAAACAGCCTTATCTAGGCCAAGTTATCATTCTGAATTACTAGACAAAACATCACGGCAAAAATGAAGTGAAATGGTAACCTAACCAATTTTTTTACCGCCATGTAAGATACTCAGTTAAAAAATAGTTCATAGATTTATATTGATTCTGTTGGACATTATTATGAGTGAGTTACGGAGCGCTGGCACGTTCTTACAACAAAAGCAAAAGTTCGCGCACGCGCCGTCGTCGTCGCTTCGTCGCTGTGACCGACGGTTTTCCCGCCGCACATATTTGATCTGCTCAAGCCGTTGAAAATAGACAACGTTTGAAAATGTATGAGCTCTGCGGTTTTTATATTGTAATGCCACAGTTATCACTTCCTGCACTGTCAGCTGTTTAAACTGGGTAAATACTGAATACAAATAACTGGTCAAGTGCAGTTGGACTAATAGTTATGAGCTCTTACGTTATATTAACTACCTACCTAGTTGTTAGGTGGCCGCGCTTCATAGCGGTGTGTTAACTTATATATACCATATACTTCGGTTGCTGTTCTACACATGGCTACAAATGTACGCGGTGCAGGTTCAATACCAACGCAGGTAAAACAACAATGTGTCTTTTTTAAAGTTACATGTACCTACTTTTGGGTTTGGTAATAGACACCATAGGCAAACGATGAAGAAAAACAGCGTTGAGGAACCCGCAAGCTAAAGCGGAAGACCTAAGAACTTGCTTGTTGCTTACTGCCACACCAAGCATCAGCAATCGAGCCGTTTCGGTTCGCAGAAGAGCGAATACAAACGTTCTCTCGGAACGGAACTGAATAGTAGAGTTATATCTTAATTATTATAATAACCTATAAATAGTAAATGTTTCAGAGTAGGTGATTAGATACCTACTTTCAATCTCTTAGTACCGATCAATAGTGTTGCTTGTAATTTTAGATTAGCAGGTTAGGTACGCTGTTAACGATGTTCTACAGTATAGGGATCGTTTGCGGTCCGCGCTGCGCACGCGCATCTGCAGCGCCAGCAGTTAACGACACTAGTTAACGGCCGCACCTCTAGTAACTACATAATTAACAACTTACATTTCGGGGTCTAGCACTCCCTATTTAAGCAATAAACAGATTAATTTTCACCATCAGATTAGTGCGGATAGCAGACATCATTACGGATACTTATTAAATATTTATTTAAGTCATGAGTTACTGGTTGGTTTTTTGATAACCTTAAATTCTCAGCATATTTCATTCGTCCCCGCAATAGCCACACATTTACAATATTAAAGGCTATTGACAGCGCCATCTCTTGTCTGAACTCATAGCAACTATTTTCGTCATGAATGATTAATGCTAAAATTAAATAAAAAATGGAAAATATAGTTACAGTGATCGCGATTGAGATGGACCCCATATAGACTGGCCAACTAATCCAGTTTCAATGCTCGCCTGGTAATCACCTCACTCTACCCTTATCACATTATTACAATGCCTGCTAAGATAATCTGTATCGCGCAGATGTAATGAAGCATATTTAATGGCAGCGTATCAACAACAAACAGCAGTGCAGGGTGTGATGTGGAGCGCGCTACGAGCAGTCCCCGCGGGCGAGTCGCAAGCGCAGCTTCTCAGAAAGCGTTTTCCTCGAGTGAGCGCAGTCGCAGATCGCGGTGACGAATCCCCTACGTCACGTCGGTGACGCGCCGCGGTCAAGTCGCGGGTTTAGTATAAAAACGTGCGAGTTGGCGCGCCGCGGGCCCTAGTGCTGCGCGTGCTCAGCCGGCACCCTGGCGCCCCGCCATGACTGCATGGACTCCGACGTGGACGAGTCGGGGGACGACTCCGTGCCAGCCGGTAACCCTCGTCCACCCGCCCTGTGCCACCCTACCCCGTGCCCTGTGCCCTGTGTCCCATGCCCTGTGTTCTGTGATAACTGTGTTATGTGCAACTTGTGATGTTTTGAAAACATAAATTCTCAATGTTTTGGTGTTACCATTCTAACCTCTTTGGTCGAGGGGGTGCAGAACCTCCAACGTAAGAGGATCGAGTGTTGCGCGGATTCTGCAGAGTGGTGGAATTCCATACGATGAGTTTCTAGATTAGTCTTTAGGGTTATTTAATTTCATTATGCCTATATTTAGAACAAGGGCGTCGCCAGCCGATGGCGCAGGGGGGGGCAAGTTGACTTTACTTACTACAATTCATACTTTTCTCATTCTCTATGAATGAGAAAAGTAGGTATGAATTGTAGGTATTCTGTGACAGTACAGAGTCCAATGTGTAAAGCTACAGGAGCACGAGCTCTTGACTATGCAATAAAAAACTTGTAAATAAGTTATAATAATATTTATTAGAAAAATAGAATAAAAAGGAGTTTGAATTTGAATAAGTGTACAGCGTACAGCGTATTTTTTAATTATCAGATTTTAATATTATAATGTCGTTGTTTGTTTATATTAGGTTAATTAAAATATAATTTTCGGGATTCATTGTAAACTTCTCGACCACTTTATTATTAAAATCTTGTAAGTTTCCATGTATAAGTTTTCGGTGCACACTCATCATGGCCAAACCATTGAGGCGATTTTCACTCATAGTGCTTCTTAGCCAGGTTTTTAGTCTCCTGAGGCTGCTAAACGATCGCTCTACCGTACACGTCGTGCATGGAAGAGCGATCAAAATTTTTAACGCTTTTTCCGTGTCGGGAAAGAAGGTTTTTGCTTCTTTTAGGATATCAACAACCGTTTGATCTGTTGAGTTTGGTTTATTATACCAGAATTGCTGCCAAAGCTCGATTCAATTCAATTTTTATGTTTGGTAAATTATAAAACTGAGCAATAGTTTCGCAAGTTTCTGTGAGATTTTCGACTGACATCGTTTGCATTTGTGCGGGGTGTAATTTAGATAAAGCAAATGATGGAGTATTTTCTTCAGCAAAGCGTGTTTCAAGCGATGTAATAACGGAGTCCAAGTATGGTATTATTAATGATCTTTTCCAGAATTCTGAAGGGCTTTCTGCTGGGTGATTGCTTCGATGACGTTGTTTCCCAACAATGCGCGGCATTGAAGTGATATCCTCCTCCAGGCCGGATATCGGATATCGGAAATTAATAGTTATTTTTTTAGCATTTTAGAATGAGAAACTGTCTAAACCGCATGGAAGAGGGTAGCACTTTTGTATCTGATCCGACGTAGACGACAAGGAAACACCGGCCCCATTGTACATCCACCCCGTGTTCTATTTAACCATTTTTTTATAAGTATCATTCGCTATAAATATTTTACATAATACCTATCAGTGTTTCTTTGTTTATTTTATTTAGCGTAATGTGTAAACGCATTACGCTAAATAAAATATTCAATTTTTCATAATCTATAATTTTTACCAAAACATATTACAATAACGGCTCAAGATTGTTTCGTCGGTCTTGACTCTCATGTTACTGATGTTACACTGTTTATATTGCATTCGTGTGATTCGCTACGCACACATAGACAATGACGCACTCTTTTACCTAAACTTGAGCGCAATCATTTTTGTGAAATGGCTCTTAAGAGTGGAATTGGTGAATTCATTCGAGTTTCAACGCATGGGAATGATTGTTCAAGGCTTGAACTTCAAGCGAATCTAGTCAAATACTTAGGACTTTGGTTGCGTGATATTTGGCAAGTTTTTTAGAATCTCTAGGGGGGGGCAGCTGCCCCTTCCTGCCCCCCCCTTGGCGACGCCCTTGATTTAGAAGCTATTTCCCACAGTTCAAGTGCATAACAAAAATAGTCGTATTATTGCTATATTCGGTTAAGGAAAACTTTGTTTTTTACTGAATCTGCTTATTTTGGCGAGATATTACGATTGTTTTGAGATACAACGGAATGACAATTAAGAGGGACCAAATAACAAATGTAAAGAATAGTTATGAGTGATATAGACGTAATAGTAAAATAATTTTTAGACTTGAGTAAGAAATAATATACGTACCTACCTAGAACTTGCTAAGTGCCTCGTCGTTCAGGACAACTTTACTGTTAAAGTGCCAACTTAGGTACCATAGTTTATTTATTTATATCTTAAATATTTATGGTCTTAAAACATTAATATTATTTTATACAACACTTAACCTCAAATTACTTCTCGACTTTAATAAACTAAATCTTGAAATTTATCGTAACTCCCTCACATACGGTAAACTAAAAAAATAAAAAAATATTTTATTATTTAAGCAGTGAATTTGGTTTCAATCCTTGATCTGAAAAAGTTTCAAAATGGTAATAATTGGTTATTTTCGGCCGGAGCTGCGTCGGCGCTGTTTAGGCCTACAACTTGCCAAACCTTCATCAAGGCAATCTGTGCCTAGAAAAACTATACATTATTTTCTACTACGACTATTATATCGACTATACGATTATACGAGGACTATTCGGGAAATAGCAAAATTGTAACGAATTTTTATATTTTTGGATCTGAAATGTAAAAATATTTTTTTTAGAAATAACTTAGTACTTACTTAGAATAAATGAGCATAAAGAAGTATTTTTTTGGATTTCACTAAATCTTTCCTGAAAAATACCTGAGTCTTAAAAATACATGATTTGTTTGTTTGTAACCTATTTCCGGTTTCTGCATGCCACTTCAATGGCAACTTGAAGGGTTACGTTAACTAATTATTTATTCACCACCGACAGCAATAACAAATTAGCAAAACTAGGTTTAATCAGGATCAATGACGAGAAAAGTCCTTTGCATTTTACCAGAATATTTCTCGTCATAAGAGAGCCTTGATGAACTTACCTTAACTAACTTTTAATATTAACATGAGGACAAACCTTCTTATTCATATTCCTGACAAAATCCTTTCAAAACACCTCTTGTTTACCTACATAATTAATTCTAATCAAAGTAAATGTGGTGGCTCTATCGCAAATATTTAGGAAAATCCAAAAAAAAAGACTTAATTATTAACTTTTTAATAACGCTTCGTACGGTGACTCTCCTTATTGTATCAAGATGAATTTGCTAAAATCTTACACTAGATAGAGTCGAATGAAAACTAGACCTCTTGAGATAATTATGTTCCTGTGCTCGCCGCTTTAACTAAGTAAATTAATAAATATATAACAGATATTTGAAAATTTTTCAGTAACATAATGAAAAGACCTCATAAAATACATGGTCCTTGGTCCATGGTCCCTGGTCATAAAGGTCATAAAATACATTCTAGACCTAGGCCAGATTAGAAATAATAATGATCTGAGAAAACTTATTAGGTATATCATCTATATTCTCTGTCGCCTATGTCGGAATGTAAACCTTTGATGTAGGATTGTATGTATGATGGACCCTACTAGCTTATTAGATGCTAAACAACTAATAGCACGTACCTATAATACCTATACCTACAATATATTAATGACCTATAAACGATGGCACTTTATATTAACTAGAAGATTATCTTTACAACTTGTATTAACATAACACGTTTATAAACAAATTTCTTCGAATTTCTTACGCAACAATTATTTATATTTATTATTTACAAAAATAATTTTGCCAGGTACTCTAGTAGGAAAAGTGATGTACGCAAATACTAGTTACTTTTTAAAATTATTCATAACCGGTTAAACCAGACCAGGCAGTGATTTAAACTGTAGTCATGGCGATGCAACCTTAGCTCATCGATTCCACGAAATTAATATTAAAAAATATTAGCAAACTTTAAAGAAATCGATTTGAGACAATACAGCATCAATGTAGCAATATGTTTTATCAAAGTCCTGCTACTTGAATACGATAAACAGTCAGTCTAGACGATAGGAATCATATTATAAAGTTTCATGTAATCGCACGAATTACCTACCATCATTATCTAGTTGCCAAGTCCTACATATGGAAATACCTGAATGTCTCAAGCCCTCTAATTACTAGGTAAGTTAGAGAACCCGGCTGAATAAATGATATCCAAGAAAATATCAGATTAAAAGACAAGAATTGGTTTTTAAAAACCATTTCAAGTATATTGGGTTTAGCTATTTATAAAATAGTAATTAAACTAGTTACATCATTTAAAAAGAAAACCCTAATTATTTGGTGAACTTACAATGCATCTACGATTAGGGTTAAGGAATAACTTTAATTCCATTAGTTTAGTATAGTATACTCGTAGTTTGGGTTATCTGTAGGATTGTACTTGGATGATGTAACCCTCTAGCTATTTACATGGATGTCCAGAACAAACATAATTGACACGAGGAGACACCGTGATTTTTGAGGGTCTTCACGTTAACTATATTTTATATCATAGACTGTCGTCTGTCTGCCTTGTAGTTTCTGACGAGTGAGTAGAGCGAATGAAGGAGAGCTTTCTCAAATGACAAGAGTCCGTCATTAGATTACGGACTCAGAGGGTTTGGCTCTGGAAACTTAATGATTTTTAATAAAATAGAGCTTTATTAATTTTACTGAAACTTATACTTCAAAACATTTAATAACTATAATGTTAATAGGCCTCTATGCCTCGGCCTCGCTACCGCCGCGCGCTCGCGAGTAATGCTGCTACGAAATGTAATTCTAAGACAAATCTCGTTGACGTAGTTTACCTTAAAGCTTTAAAATAAAGTGATTGCATTCAATTTTACCATCCATCGTTATGCAGTAGGTATACACTTGTTTGTTCTATAGTTGGCCTTTATTGTCCAAGTCAAGTTTGTTAGAACTGTAGACTGACACTAGTATCAAATACTTGTGAGCATTCGTGTTGTTTATCTGCACATATTGTGTTTCAATAGCTTCACTTGTTTTTATTTTGTCCTTTTTGTAGTACCAAAATATTTGTAGGTATGTAATGCTCTTAGCCGATAGAAAAACGGACGAATTTTTCATAGGAATTCTTATGTGTCTGTTTGTTTTTGTTTCGTACTGACTTTATTTAAAGTATGTTTTTTTAATATTTTATGGTGAAGTTACTCATAATCAAATAATAAAAAGCATTAAATCAAATAAAAAAATAAACCTTCAACATTTATTAAATACATTAAAAGCTCTGCTTAAAAATATACTAAAGTTTACACTAAGTATAGGATGCATTTATAAATTACGATCGGTACTTGATATTATTATTTAAAAAACATAACGTTAGACTGATAAAAATAGAAAAAAATGCTGATGAAATATGATTAAATCCGCAGTCCAAATAAAGTTAGGAGGCGCAGCATGACTTGATTATAATTATGATAATAACGCCTATGATTATGTCAATCGTTGATCACATCTAAAGCACTATTAGGTACTGTATCTAATCCGGGTTTTAGTCTATGAGACTTCATTAAATGTAGACAAAGGGATATTGAATGTTCATTCTGTTTCTAGTTGTAACCACATCGCTCGGTCCTCTTCACAGTCGGATCCTGGTCCGTCTTTTACCATCACTTGTCATGTTATCTTATATACAGCTATCCTAAGTACTTACCGTGCTCTGAAATGATGACATATGATACGGATATGAATAGCGCCTGAATTGATGAATGAATGTTATCATTTTGTATTGTCGAAGAACTGACAGTGTGCTATTTGGGGTTTGTGGAGTTGCACTGTTTCTCATCCATAGTTAGAGCACTTAAAAAGCGGTGTAGGGCAGCTATACGGGGTGCTGTCTAAATGATTTTTATAGCCTAATTGGAGTATTTAAATAGAATTTTACTTTTGTTAGATCCAGAGAAATGGTCCCGCGACGATGTGTTTCGCTGCGTGCGCTGGGTGTCGCGCACGTTCGGCGTGTGCGCGCCGCGCAAGCACCTGCTGCCCGACTCCGGGCGCGGCCTGCTCGCGCTCACCGAGGACAACTGGCTGCAGGTACTCACACTGCACCACACATTATCATATTACACACTTTTCTTCTTATTTTCCATACATAAGTGGCATGTAAGAAGTAACATCGGTATGCTTTACAAATGTTGTGTAACTATGATACTTAGGAGAGCTGCCTACATTATGTTAATTATGTACCATTGCCTATTTTTATGTGATTTCAACCATTACCCACATGATCAGAGTAGTCAGACTAGTTCTAGGCTTATCTAGTCGTGATGACGCAGTTTGAACGCCAGACAATTATATATAAATTAAACTTATCATGCCAAATCCCAGTTGGGCTGCAACATCATTCGGCTAGTATCGATAAGATTGTTTATGAAAACCTTTTTGAGTAGATAAAAGATATGATTACAATAAAATTATAGAGTAGGCGGAATTATTGTCTGACACGTGTGCTTTATGACAACTTTATCTTCTATTTCAATTTATAGAGCTACACTAGAAGCAATAAAGATGAAAGTCATATACCTCTATAAAAGAAAATGAACCCGAAAATTGAAGAACAATTATTTACATAACCGCAGTTTTTTCCACTCTATTCCATTTACTTATAAAATGCGGAACGAATTGTCTCGTGATGGGGGATTTCCGATCTACTAGACTCTTTCTAGGTATCTAAAAGTTGCTAAAGTAACTGGTGCGGTTAACTAGGTTCGAATACCGCACGAAATGAATTCTCTACGAATTTGAATTTCAATATGTCGAATCAACTTTGCGGTGTTTGATCCCAAACAACACCTTCCAATATTTCCTATTATTTTTTTATTGCCGATTGAAACTTTTACAGACATTTCAATTGGTATTAAGCACAGTTACATGAGGCCTAGGAATGTGGTATTGATGTATGTGTCACGTTGTAGGTGTGCTCGGGCAGCGAGCAGGCGGCGCGCATCTACCACGCATACGTGCGGCACGCGCACGCCGGTGCCACGGGCCGCGCGCCGCCCGAGCCGCTGCCGGAGCACCAGGCCACCACCAGCGCGCCCGCTGACTACCGTGAGTACACTACACCTGCACACACACAGCCTGCAACATTTACACCCATATACATAATTCTTGGAATTCATATATCCCGAGTGACACTGAACATTTACGAATATAAAGCAGTTTTGAAATTTTTGCGAGTTGATAGATACTCAATTTTTCATTTAAGTTGCGACAAACTGGCCAGCTGTTTAAGGGATTCTTGTTTATAGTTAATACGTATTTTAATATGAATTTGATTGCTAGATTTACACATGAGTACTAAAAACCACCACCATAATTTATTTAATACCTATATTTTTTACAATCAAACCAATATTTGAGTTTGGCCTTTAAGACCTATCTTAAGAAAGGAAACGTAAAACCCTTATTTCAAGTCACAAATTAACCACCAAAATATTAAGATAATAGCGCTCACCAGTAATCCGTTTCAGCGCCATCTAGCGATTAGTATTAACGGAGAATTGAGAAAGCGCGCCAAAAAACTCATGAATGAATACGTGGTGAGTCACGCGCGCGCTCCATTCATCTCACGGTTACTGACTCATGCGGTTACTCGGAAATCAAACTTTGCGCCGTAATTACTAGACATTTACAATAGTTACATGTTAAATTAATCATTTTACGGTGAATTGCTTAATTATTCCTTATGGTTAACAATTTCGTTCTAAAAATACTTCGTGAACGCCAGTTATACCTAGTATTTATAAGGGTCACCTGTTCAAGGGTCGCTGCTCGCTAAACTATGCGACTGCGAAGAATGCATTCTACCTATACTTACTCCTTACACCGGTTTTTAAATGTTTTTGTATCTCGTCCAGACAGAGGTTCATTAAAATTTCAATTGATACCACATCGTATTTTATTACATTTTACCTTGTTATTTAGGAATGGGTAAACAAACAACTGTATTTTTGTGACTCAAACTTCGGCCAATGTTCCTATTTCCATGTTTTTTTAATGATGTATCTATTTCTAGTCCTATATTAAGTTGATTAGATGCACAACATGGAGTTATCTAATTAGGATCGAATTACTATCGAAGCATTTAAAACGAGAAACGACTTAGTATAGAAACTATAGATAATGATTCGCGTCGTTTCTCCTTCTAACTCCCCCGGGGAGTGCGGAAAGTACGCTTTCTGCCCCAAAACGGTGTGATATCTAAATAGATCGCCTACATAATGCACGGAGGTCGTTACCTCGTATCGAGACCTATCTGCGCGGCGGGTCCGCTGGGGCTGGGCACCACTAGCGCCATCTTATTACTTTTTTATTCAATCTTATCGACAGTAATGTCCAAGGAATGTGTATCTGTTGTTTTTTAAATTCTTTTAATGTGTTCTCATCGTGTGATGGAATTGAAAACACGCTCTAAATTCTTATCGTGTTTGCGAACTTGCCAAATCCTACAAACATTCATTCATTCCTAAGCGATGTGACATCTGAATATTTGTCATTGATATAATACTCATCTAGATATGCCTACTCATAACTATTACGACCTTGAAGTACAACCGTAAAGGCGTGGATTGGACCTCCTGTGTAGAGTTTCTAGTCTTTCCTTGTAATAATTAAAGCTCTGTAAAAGTGTTAAAAAAAATCAGAGTTTGAGTCTCAAAGGATCTGTCTGTATAAGCAACTTATACCTAATGTAACTGAATACATATTAAATCGCTTTCAGGTGCAATGATAGAGTCAGACATCGCCAAAAGCATTTTCTTAATGCCACGTCGAAATATTGTTTGCGGAATATTCGTCATTCCTTTACTAAATTTACTTTGAATATGCGACTGATGATGGAGTTCCCGGTGTCCAAACAGCCGCGTCCCCGCGGGCGCCGCGCTCCGCACTGATTCACTATGTTTTGGACAGTTAACTCATTACCATGAGCCGCCCGCGGCCGGTTTCCGATAATATCTTATTCAATTCATCGCATATGAAGGCGCGATACTAATTTAGTATAATCTCTATCGTTTTGTAAGGTCATTCTTCACTACCAAGGTCTACTTCTTTAAACTGACAATAACTTAGCAATTTATTAGAAACTATTTTAGAGGTAAACTCCACGTGTACAGTATGTTTACGTTTTAGGCATAATTAGGAGGCAAAAAATAATTAATACAATTAGACGTGGCGTGCCTATTTGACTTGCTACGATCGGGCTACGAGAAGTTCCCTTCGACTACCTACTAATGCACTGACTTACGAGACTTACTCAGCGAGCATTGATCAGTCAATAGTTACTGACTACACGAATATTCACCTTGTAACATGATATGCTACGCCTCGATAGATTACATTCATCATCTCATCGTCCTACTACTCAACTATGTTGGGGTCGGCTTCTAGTCCAACCGGATTCAGCTAAGTACTGGCGTTTTGCAAGGAGCGACTGCCTATCTGACCTTCTCAACCCGGGTAACACGATACCTCCTTTGTCAAACTTTCTAGCTTCTGACTACCCGTAATGACAAAGTCAAAAATGTATGAATGGCAGCCGGGTCCCACAATTTAACGTGCCTTCCGAAACATGGATTAACTCGTTTTGACAGAGATGGTCACCCATCTACGGAGCAACCGCGTGAAGAGTAGCTAAGCCTGTGATCGATCCACTTAAGCAGTTATTACGAGCTCCTTAATACCCATATTATGATCTCAGAGATAAATAAAACAATGTATTGAAATATTATTTTTGTTTGTCAAGGTAAAAAAAATTAGCAATACAAATCAAGAGTCTTGTTTATTTATTCTAAAAAGTTACCGTTTGGTAGAAATTATTGATTGAATACATAAAATAAATAAAAAACGTTTTTATCGATCGGGGAAAACCAACATCAACAGTAAGATTATGATAGTTCAATGAAAACCTGCAAAAAATAGCACGATGAAAAAGAGCACGTTACTCACAGCGTCAGATACATCAGTTGCAACATGCAGTGGCCGGAGGCTGTCAGTTCGATGACTACATGTGTCACGTAATAAATCTTAACGTTTAGCTAACTTTCCCCGAAGCTATGGAGACACACAGGGCCGCGAGCCGGACCTGCGCTGCCTTCAGGCGGTGACTCACACCTCAACATGTGCGGGATGCTGCGCGTACTAGACTTATATACTTACCTAATGTAATAGCGGAAGTGAATCAATATTTACTCGGAACTGTGATTCAGTGTTCCGGATTGAATCACTATGATCACAGAGCGTTGAATGACTTGGAATCTTATTGTGTGAGTAATAGTGTTTATTTTGTATCGCGGGCCCCGCACGTGGCCGCTGGCGCCGTGCTCGCGCATGCGTCGTGGGAGACTACTGTTCACACAACGTTATGTGTCACTTTTACAACATAGTATTAGCATATGATTACATTTCGTGCAATTATTTATACTGATTACAGTATCACTGAGCCGTAAGAAAGAAATGAGTTATTTGAAACATTCAATTACTTTCTAAAAGTATATTTGGCCCATAGGTAAAGTTCAAGAAAACTAACTGACTAATTAAAACTACTTTTTTGTCTGTTTATCTTTCATGAAGAATTTTGAATTTAAGTAGTATATCACTTCATTTACTGTCCTATCTTTAAAAGTCATCATTATCCATACCATGGATCATAGAAATCTAAATAATAAGGTAACCTTAATATTTACCTTATCTTTGCAGGTATTTTATTCACATGTCTACATCTAGCAATAAGATGCATATATTTTTAAATAATTTAAGCTGATTGTGTAGTCACCAACATGTTCTCATAATTCACGATGTTATTGCGCATATAAAAGCTCGTCGTTTGCAACACATTTTCAGTCGTTACCAAATTACAATAAAACTAAATGTCTTTTGATGTCTTATTTTAAAATGGCGGGTAGAGATCCGTGTTGAATAAGCAAGGACCTTTTTATTAAAGTTACGAAACTGCAATCTTTTCATACACAAAAGTATTCGGGTTTGGTAATAAATAGTTCTTTAACATCATTTTCAAATGTACGTTATTTCAATAAGAAATTACTATTAAGCGTATGAGCATAGAGAAAAAATATCTCAATTTCAGTTTTAACTACTTAAGTAACAAGAATTTATTAAGTATCGCATGTTACATAGATGGTGTTGCTTATATGGAAAGCTTTTGAAGAACGTTGGACAATTTAGCTCATCATAGCTAATCATAACCTAACATAAGCATCGCACGTTGGGATCTGTTACAAACAGACGTTCAAACAGAATAACAGTATGAGCGGAGCCCACGCCCGACCAGTACCTTTTGTATGTTTTATTTCTTGTGTAATAAGCGAGAATTATTAAAGTGGTTAGTTTACTAAGTGCTGGCTTGTCATTGGTCGGCTCTCAGTAAGAACACACCCACACCACAGACGAGCTCGCACGTCGGTCGCACTCCGCACTAAATTAACCATTATATGGACTTCAGCATTTTTGTTAGTCTTGCAAAACTGTAGAGGTCGTGTAGGTGACCTTATGTGACAACGGGGCCAAATAGCGTGCCAGAGTAAATATATTCATATAGGTATTTGGTTAAACCGCAAAACGTAGTTAATAGACTGGCAAGGCAAGGTGGACATTAGCTGTTGGCATTAAAATGGATCGAAGGAATATCAACCGTTTAAGGCTATTAAAGCCAATTCAATTACCTTTTGTAAATATCGTTTGACTCTACCTTAAACAGTTGAAATGAGAAAGAAATTGTTTTCCTATCAAATACATAAGCATCTAAATTCACGTTTGTATTGTGTACTGTGCATCAGATCACAATTACAGATTAACTTTAACAAGCACATTGTCGGTTATTCTAAATTTGTCGTGGGTAACATGTCGGGCGCACATTCGCCAATTGTTTCTAGGAACCGCGAGTGAGGCGGCGCGCGGCGCGGCTCTGCGGCGCCTCCTCGTGACGAGCCGAGCGCTGGCCGCAGTCACAGGCCTAAAGTCATAGGTTAAAGATGGACTAGACAATATTATTACTGTTCTGTATGACCAATAGAGGGGCCTGATGAGCCTGAAATCTCACATTTGTGTGATTGTTATGGAGTTTCTTTTCAGTTCCTGTTTATGGGAACGGCATTCTAAAAACGCACACATTTAGTCATTTTGTAATGTTTTTAAAAGTTCCTGAAAAATGGCTTAATATACGATTTTTGGACGAAGACCACTACGACTCCACCCTTTGAATACATCCCGTTAATTATGATACGCATTACTGAATTTTTATAAGAATGAAATTTTTATTTTCTACCGATAGATTATAATAGTTAATATCTTTCATTATCACTAGTGATAGAGTGGCGTCATGTTGTTGAAATACATTGTGTAAATACAACTGGATAGTAGATCAAAATAAAATTAAAATTTAATTAGTCCCCCCTGACGCAAAAATGGGGGTGTTATAAGTTTGATGAGTCGGTCTGTATGTCCGTCTGTCAGTCTGTCTGCGAGCGACTTCTGTAGAATAATCATATTCCCAACCGCAATGTTTTAAAGATTATCTAACATCTAATAGCTGTTCTAAAGGGTTTGTGCGTCTTGTTTGTAGCGAAGTATCATTGTTTCTTGCGTGTAGAGCCGGAAAAGCCTGAACCCAGCGGGACCCGTGGTGAGGAATAATATTTACTGTAATACTGTAACTGCTATGTATTCAAGGTAGTTTGAAAAATGTGAAACGTTCGTATTAAAAATAATACTCACTTAATTTTTTACATCATAGTTATGAGTTACTGAAACGGTCTAACATTCTTAATTGAATAACACACAACAAATTGTTAAATATTTATGAGTAGGTAGAGGACATCGCTGCCGAGGAGCGCCATTTAAAATTCACAATAAAATAATTGCAACACAAGTTTTATGAAAAAAAAAAGGATTTATCAGACGCTGGCAGCATTAAAAAGACGTGAGAAAAGTCATACCACTAAAATACCGCCAAAATATTTTATTTAATAAAAAGACAATACTCTCTGACAGTTCATAAAACTGCGAGAGTTTCCCCTGTGAGGGCGCGAGGCTCAACAGGCATTAGCATTGATACCAGGGGAGCAGAGGCAGCAGGGGGCGCCCTGACCCGGAGTGTGTCATGAAAACCACTCGACACCCGACAGACAATGTTATGCTAAACCGCTCGTGTTTTAATGTTCCAGGCTTATTAAATCACACAACCAAAGGCTTACCGGGCTTACTATCAAGTTAATGAAAAAGTGACGCAGCATTATATCATGCTTTAGTTAAGAGCACTTAAGAAATCTCTCAATCATATGACTTGACTATAATACAAAATGTGTTGCATGAGTAAAATGCAACGTTTGCGGTAACTCAATTATTGGGGAAGATGACAGTTTTTGTTTCAGTGTCCGGCTTCTAGTTCTGTATAATAATGGATCCACCTACTTACTTTTTAATTTGAACGTCAAATATAAATTGGTCAAATAACAATGAATGAAACTTACACGTGACGTCACGATTAGATAGATTTTTACTTTTTATACCCAGTCGTCATAAAAACATTGTTACACTAGGACCCGTCCGATGTCTGTAACTATACGCTGCTGATAATATAATTAATGTATTAAAACAGGTAATAATAAGAGCAGTCGGTGTTGGACAGTGCTCCTGCCGGATTCCTCTGCTTTCACATTGTGGGGCAGGTCGCTCGCGGCGGCGGTGATTCAGCGCCAGGAATGCGGCCCGTGAGAACATCTCGACGCGGACCTAATAGAACATGCGATACATACGCAGGGGACATTCGCTGTTGCCACGCGCCCGTAATGTTGCTTACTACTTCTCAGCAGTCGATGGTTGAATGGAAATTGGATTCAATTTGTCACTGCGAGTATTCGTGTTCTCCGTGTAAATATCGTCGGTGTATTTGTGTGTACCCAGCCCTGATATTTAAATTATTTTCTGGTAATGAGATCGATGTTTCTTCTTTTTCGCTCTTCCTGGCTCTATCCTCTATCCGTAACGCACTTGCGTCATATGTCTAGATTGTGTATGTGTATATGTAATTATGTAACTACGACGATCACTTATCTAGCTGCCTCGTGGAGCCTCCACGGAGCAGGTGGGCACGTAATCAATTGTTTGATATCATCGGTCAGATCATTTTTCTGCGGCGGATGTTCTTATCTATTTTATTGTACCTAAGTACCTATCATATTATCTTTAGCGCATTCATATCTAATCTTTGTTGTTAGTATTACTTAAATTAGAATTATCATTTTTGAAGAGCCTTTTAACTTTTCTTGCCGTTGGACTTTATTTGAATATGATGTTTTTGTTGCAAGCGGTAAATGCTGAAACAGTCAAACACCAAGCCCATGTATTGTTACTCGTACTTGCCTATAGTATAAACTGTCAATGCCTAGATTACCTATAACCTAGTACGGTACGGACGGGGTACGGACCCAACCTAGTCAGATACACAGCTCATAGCGCTTACTATTCTAACTGCACTACACTAGGTGCTCGGTGACGTTAGCGGCGGCACTCGGCCACTCCACACTGTCTACTAGTCCGTATCTAAGATAACAACCTCCACACACTTCCAGTGCCTGTGTGTTTCTATGTGAGGCGTGAGGGGGCGCTCGCGGCGAGAGGCGGGACTCCTCAGGCCACACCTGCTCGTAGCCCCGCCCTGTGCTCGTAGCGCCTCGGAGGCGAGTGTCACAAGTTACGCGGTGTAGCGCCGCTACGCTATTATTATTAGATTGTTAATTAGTTGATAAGAAATCAGTTGTAAAGTGTGTATGTAGGTACAATATATACCTATATCAGAAGAGAGAGATTCACAGATGCCGGGAAAATCTTTCAATTCCTTTTCGAAAGATTTTCCAATAGTAAACAGACATGTGATATTTTAACAGTTGCTGGATCCTTTCGTTACCACGACTGACATCTTCTTGCTTATAACTCCTCATGACTGTCATCCCAGTCACGCTGTTTGTCAGTGCGTCAGTAACTCGCCGTCGCGCATGTGTTGCGGCACGCGCGCTGCTTCTGAGAAGCAGTCGTGTGGGCGGCCATCATTGATCCGCGCCGAGCTGCAGGCTCCGCACCGACACACACTAGACTACAGACTCTACAATTAAATAGCAACTAACCAACGTACACATGTTAAAGTATACGAAACTAAACTAGAGAACTCCAGCCAATCTTAATATTTGATATCATTTTATTAAGCCCCATAATCTTAGTCACGTTTTAAAATGAATGTTAATTTCTATTCGCAGAGGTTCAGGCCCATTGTGTGCTAACAAGTGCGGCTATATTTCCGTACGATCATAATAGGTGTAACCTTACACCATAATGAACTCATCTTCCAAACTATTTTTATTTGTATTCCCGAAACTATTATGTAACTTACTATTGCATGAGGTCGTAACTCTGAATCATCGGTTAGGTTATAAAACTCAGACTTTTCTTGAAATAACTGTAGCGCTTAACTTTCTATTAGTCATTCAGCAGTTAACTTTTTAGTTGTCACGGGAAAGTTGGTTAATGACTCAGATACAGGGAAATAGTCAGCACATGCTACATAACGAATATAATTCATTGCATACATATATAACTAGCTGTTGCCCGCGACTTTGTCTGCGTGATTCTCAAGATGTGAAAAACTATGAAGTTATATAATAACGATCATAGCAAAAATGTAATGCAATATTGAAAATGAAACACTTTTTTTATACATTGCAAGTAGGAAAAAATAACAAAAGGTATAAGTCAGTCTTAGCACTTCTGCTAAAAATGTTTTACTTTCGAAATTTTCCATTTATTAATTGGGTGGGGTATGATTTTCGAGCACGTCTGTTCTTGGGCCGTCCTACACCTGAAATTGCTAGATGGATTATGACAGTGATTATGAGGTATCATAAAATTATTATTGTACTGTAACCAAAGAGGTAAACCAGAACCATATTACTCAGTGTCCGTTTGTCTGTCTGTCACCTGGCTGTTTCTCAGGAACAGTGATAGCCAGACAGTTGTTATTTTCACACACGATGTTTTCTGACGATACAAAGAAGATGTCAAATTATTTTTGTGGACGGAGCTGGTGAAGTGAGAGTCGGGCTCGGTAACTGTGGATTTTACATAGTGTTATAGTGGTTTCTTAGGTTTACGCGAATATTAGACATTGAAATGAAACTACTTTTACGGATTTTATCGCGGTGTAATTTTTGATTTTAGTTCCCGACGTTTCGACACCTTTGCAGGTATTGCACGGGCAGTCTGCCCGTGACTATGATACCTGCATAAATATAATATACCGCGATAAAATCCGTAAAAGTAGTTTCATTTCAATTACATAGTGTTATAAGATATAAGATTTTGCATAATTGCACCCAGATAAACGGTTTCCTGAAACACGTTATGTTTGATTGTCCTCTTAATATTAAAACTGATCTTCCTCACAAACATTTGGAACATTTCTAAAATAAAAAAGTTGGTAATCGTGTTATCTTGGCCCCCTGGTGTTTTGATCATGATTTGCCTTTAAATTGCTGATAAATAAATAGTGTGATATTAAAAAAATATCAGTCACCCCTTTTTTTAAAATTGACAATGACAAAAATCTAAAGTATAGGATATGTGTAATTTGTTACGACAAAGCAAAATATGAACATAAATGTGACTTCATATGCATGAGTTCTACATATTTACTGTACCAATTTACGAAGAAAAATTACGTATTTTATTCGTTAACATACCTGACGATCATTGAAGTAAAATACCTACCGTCATCCCTACTGCATAATATAAATGGAACTTAAATAAAGACTACATGAGGTTGGTTATGAGGTTACGCTGTCGATACCGATAGCCAAAATGAATTTTCCAGACATTGTATGACGAATGTAAGTGCTGATAGCTACACGCACATTATGTTCCTAATCCACGTCGGCTTAGGGATCTCAGAGACTTATTCAGTCTCGTTCCTTCCCCTGTTTTTACCAGGCTAAAAAAGAAGAAAATTTTAAATAAGTAGAGAATACAATAAATTGTTAAAGGAATTTTTGGAAGGACCACGTGTGCGGTCTCTATAATGGCGGATGTAGACCGATCAAATCGTTAAAATATTGAAAAATCCCAGGTATCAGTAGACATTATTCTATCAATAGATACATAATGTATATTCATTGATAGCTTTGGTCTTATAGATCGTTCACATTGCATACCTATTTAAATGCAGTTTTTATGCAAGTTTTCTGGGCTTTTTTATCTGAAATACTTTTGGCCTATGTAATGTTGCAAATTTAAGATAAAAAAATTGTTGCTAGTTGTTAAAGATGAACCAAGGTAATAATTAACTGTGTCGTTCAGTATTTTTTGTTATGCATATTTATAGATGAGATCAATGTGAACTACATGCTACTTTGGGTTGAGTGTCACTACGAATGTTTTGATCTTGAAGTAGCATCGCCAACATTACCGAGCTAAAAACATAGGTTTTCGAAATGCGAAAAACATTCCTATCGTAAATAAATACAAAATCATATTACGGCATTCCACATTTGAACTTGAGTCATTTCAGTACATCAATAAAAATAAAAAGAATTTAAGTTCCTTTCTTTCAAGAATGTACTGATTACGGTAACAATTGCATAAAAAACGTATTATATGTTTATGTTTCTTTTATTTTACTTGTGAAATAGTCGCGGTAGACCTATATCAGACTTGAAAGAGAATAAAATGACTAATTTTGTGAAAATGATTTAGTTTCGAAAAATCCTATTATTGCTCTGCCAGAAGTCTTAAGATAAATAGCGTGATGTTTTTTTTTGTAAATTGATGACCGTGCTGCCTACTACACAATGGGGTGAAAATACACCTCATAATTGTATTACACGATGTTACGGGTGAGTCCAAAAATTTAAAACTTTACTGCTCATGCCCCCTGAATAGTAGCGTTATGGTTTTTGTATATTTGTTGTATCATGTATACGATAAGGTTCATGCAAAATTTGAACGAAATATATTCAGTAGTTTATGAGATAATTTGATATTTGTGTATAGATATAAAAGGCTCCTGCTCACCCCCTGTAACGAAAAGCGAGATAGTAAGTAAAAAGTATGTTGACCGGACCTCTTGTTGATATTCTCTGAAAATATGAATCCAATCTATCCAGTACTTTCCGAGATCTTTCCGGACATACATACAGACAAACAGACAAACAGACAAAAATTCTAAAAATCATATTTTCGGCATCGGAATCGTTCGTAGACCACACTGCAATTATTCTTTAAAAAAAATTTTCAATGTACAGTTTTCACTTTTCTACAATTTTATTATATGTATAGATAACTTCAAACATCAGGTTTAAAAACTTTAGTAAATGTTGCCGCTTTTTTGAAGACAAAAGAAGCTCGTTACATTTTCTGAATTAAATAATAATAGATTCCGAAAATTTTACTCTACCACGGTTCACTGTTGGCTCGATTTATGAATTATCGATAATAATTTAACGCAACGTTAATTTGCGTTTCTTAAAAGATAACTTTAATAGGCAGGGGTTCCGAAACACAAAGAGAACCGAAGTAATTGGTGATTTCCCATCGACAATTACTACCTTTGAGCCGCCTCATAACAGCGGTGTGGTCCGGGTCGCGGTCGCGGCGGACACTACACACGGTACCTATTATATCGTTATACAGCTCGTAAATTAATTTGTGACACTTTATTGATGATTAATACAATTAGGGATCGTGATTCCTGAAACCGATTGCGGTTCGGGTCGCTTTTATTGGTTTTATGTTGAGAGAGGTCGTTGTATGGTGCGGGGTGTCGGAGTGGACGTGGGCATTAAATTTAATGTCTTATGGGATTATTTAATTACTTCATGAATATCTTGATCGTGGGCGGAGTTTGTATTCATAGATCTTTTAAAGGAAATTTCAATGAGTTATTATACAAGTTCAGCACACACGAATTTAGATCACGCATCGACCTGCTCTAGGTTATTCACAGTGAATAAATGATTGAATCAAATTATAAGGCTTGGCTTTTTGCAGCTTTTATTACATGTCATTAATAAAGAGCCAGTAAGAACTCCATAATGTTGCTAAAAATGAGTATTAAGGAGTCGTGTTATAATATCTCATAAATTTCAGTATGAAGTCGTCGCTCCATCTGAAGTAAGGCAGATTATAGTAATAGACCGGCGGAGATAGCCCCGTGACGTTGTTTCCGGGTTAAGTGATGGATCACTTAAACCAGCGTTATCTCCGCGTTATATATGTCGTGATTACTTGACCCGCGCCCCGGCCGGGCCCCGGGGCGCGCTATATTGCCCGCGCGCTCCGGGGCGCCATGCATTATGCATGCGGTGCGCCGCCGCGCATGCATTATGGAACAACCCCTGAACTTATCTGACTTTCATTAAATTGTCGCAGAATTGTTTACGTTTCTAATGATTTCGTTTAATAAAAGTGTGATCAATGAACTATTTTTTTCAGTCTTCATGCATTGTATTTTTCGAGTTGTTTCAGGTTTCTACCAAAATTGATTGAAGTTAATCAATGCTCTACATATTAAGACTGCCCGCCCGGTATCCCTTTTTTAACTTGTTCTTCTATAATACGTTATTGTCTAGACAGTTGTTATAAATTTATAACATATCTCAACTCCGCCCACCACCGAAGAACACGTGGCTATTTGCAACACCATGTAAAGATTCCTACAGAAATAGTAAGATCCTGGATGGAAGTGCGTGTGGTGTGAGGAATGTACCCGCTGTAGTCTGCTGCGATGTCAGTTATGACACGCACTTACTCATGTCTGTGTGATGCTGTTCTCAACAGTCTGAGCACGTCATGCGAGTGGGAAATTACTTCGTAGTTAATACTAAACAGATCTGTAAGCGCTGAAATTATTTTTCTATTTTATGTTAACGCATCGTTTCTCCTACGTTTGTTTAAACAATTAGAGCCACCCACCTAACGTGCTCAGATATACTGCTCAAATGATTTTGACTACTTTATTATTTGAAGCTGTTTTGCCACACAAACACAGGTACCAATAACTGTTAATTTGGACTCATACAATCCAAAAAGTGTAACGCAAGTCGATGTTGACAACCGCAACGATATTATTCAGTAGTAAATTGTACTCGGAGTTGGAAATCTAAAGCCGCACAAGTAGCTTTGTGTGGTGTTGTCGGTGTTGTCACAGCATGAGGTGTTCATTACATCTCTGTCTGAGCCCCCCCCCCCCGCGTCAGACATCTCCGCAGGATTACCCGCTGTCTGCTGGCTTACTGCCGGCTTGTACCCCAGAGAGCCGATGACATCAGAGCGACGGTTATTAATCGTGGTGTTTGGTGTTTCCACTCAAATCTAAATTAAATTTGAAGACAGCAGCTTCATACTCAGCTTCCTAGCAGCTTGTTCCGTAAAACTTATTTTGAGAGATGTTCGATAGGTTTGTGTCAATATTTTGATTGGTTGACGCTAAAATATGTTTGCGATTTCATTATATTTATCACAGGCATTACAACCACGAGATGACGTTCGCAATAAATCTACAGGTTCAACCTGTCGATATATAATATGCTAATCATGGGGTAATCGGAAACCGATGACAGTTTAATCAATCCTGCGCTGTGTGGGCTAGAGGTGAGATCTCTGCGGTCCGTGACGTATCGTATCAGCTATTCTATCTGGTGTGATCGTCGGCGGCGCGGGCAGGCGGCGCGGCGCGGCGGAGGCGGGGCCCGCGCCCTCTGCGGCTCACTCGCGAGCTTCCGGTGCCGCATCCGGTCGCATATCCGGATACACACACTTTCCTCACACCATATTTTTAGACTTTAAAAATACCATTAACTTTAAATTTTGAGAAAGTTAGTAACATTTAAGAGTGTGTCGTAAGTGTTGATATATTAATGTGTGGTTGTACAGTGTGTGAACCTTGCTTCCACCAATAATGTGATATGTGCAGCATGCTGTGGCTCAGCTCCAGCGAGCACCGCCGCTTCCAGCATCTCTACCACGGTAGTGTCCAATCTCTTGGTTTATCTCCGCAGATCTTAGCGAAATTTAAATCGCCTCAAATTGTTGTACATCTCTTTTATTCGACTGGCATTTATTAGCCAACTAAGGAATGTGTAAACCTGACTCTAATACTACATAATAGGCAATATATGCAATATTTTTAAGTTATTTTAATTTGCGAGCGCTACGCCGTAGAGGGCTTCTAAAATATATTTAGTCAATTTATTTTTAACACAAAATTAACAAATATTTTATTAACTGGAGTTACATCTTTTTCGTAACTAAAGGTATGTTAGATTTTACCAATTCAGGGCGAGATTGTTGAAAAGTGCGTGCATTATAAAACTATGCTCTAAATGCTACGCCAGTGCTGTTCGACACTTGCAGGTTACAACTTATTTTAGAGCTTGATTTAGTTTAGGTGGTCGCTAGATACCGAAGATTATTGTTTATTTTTAAGCCTTTTGCATCTTTTCATATGAATCTCTAATATTCTTTTTATATATTTTCGCCTTACACATGTTGTGCTGATATTCATGATATTTCGCGACTTGAGCTAATAATATCTCTCGCGTTATCATTAGCGTGAAGGTCTCTAGTGGTCCGGCAAGTTCTGCAAAACATTGCGTCACCAACAATCTCCGCAAATCTGTCTAGACAGCTTAACTCGAAGTTCGCAACACAACTTAACATTATCGCACTTATCGGCGGAACATTATCAATCGTTACTATTCGCGGCAATGTCAACATTGTTATCTGCTGATGTAATGTAAATACGCTATTTCTTTCACTGACTACTTTTATTATTTCCTTAGTTTTGAGGAAGTTATGCGATATCTCTGCTTACCATCGAAGGTCGCGGGATTTCGTCCATGAGGATAATGTTTATAGGTTGAAGAATGCGATATGCATAAACTTACTTGATAATAATTTGTTTGTTTTGATACTGCTTTTTTAAGTTTTTATCTTAAGGAAACAAAACATTTAAAGTCAGTAAATGTCCAACCGTAAAAAAACATTGTCTTGTTACCATTATCATTCATTCATCATCTAATATAATAACATTTTATTGTTGTCCTCCCAACTTCCTCACAAGGTCCTGGTTGGTATATTGAAGGAGTATTATGTAGTCTCCCGGCATATACAACGTGTTAAAACAAAGGAAGGTCACCTTTCATGTGTAGCTTCTTTTTTTAGCAAAATCATCACAATTTTCGCCGTTTAAATTTCCGATAGTTAAATTATCGGTGCCAAAATCGGACATGGAAATCTGATCTCCAATTGAGAGTACCTATTACTACATCTCTGTCTTTACAATTCTGCTAAAGATAGTTTGTCATGTGTTTCTTTATATCTTGTTATATGAAGCAGGAGAAGAAGAAGTCTGTGAAACATGTCTATTATGTCAAGTGAGCAAATGCTAAAGGCTTGGTGTTTGGATCGCAGCACATCCGAGTAAAAGGTCTCGATTTCGAATCCAAAGCACGCAACAAATCGTGTGCTATAATATGCCATACGCAGTTGGCCGGTGTCTAACGTTACTAGCCGTAGTGGCCGACCTCAGAAGAGCACCGTGTGTGACGGTATTGTTGTGTCTCCAGACCCGTACGGCGCGCTAAGCTCGTGCTCGCGCGGCTCCGGCGGACAGGTGCAGCTGTGGCAGTTCCTGCTGGAGGAGCTGGCGGCCGGCGCGCCCGGCATCTGCTGGGAGGTATGTACTGCAACAATGTTTATTCTCTACAGTAGAACAACCAATTCATGATGCCAGTGGTGGTTTAAATGTTTCGTTTAATATTGAATAGGACCTAAGTATTTAATATTAAACGAAAACATTTAAAGGAAAAGATCAGGAAAGAGCACAGTTCCTTTAAAATAGTAGTCTCAGTCAATCCCAATGTCGATACGTTTATTGAGCCTAATTATAACTGTTGTCTCATCTACTCCGGTGCTCGCCACGAGTTGCATTTCATAGTTTGCTCGTATATTTGGAAATGGTAAGATAACTTAAAAGACAGTAAGTTAATCGTTAATAGGGATTGTTACAAGTATGACGTGTGTTGTCTGTGGCAGGGTCCCCCCGGCGAGGGCGAGTTCAGGCTGGCGGACCCGGACGAGGTGGCGCGGCGCTGGGGCCGGCGCAAGCAGAAGCCCAACATGAACTACGACAAGCTGTCGCGTGCGCTGCGGTACTACTATGACAAGAACATCATGAGCAAGGTACAGCAACGGGCACAGCTATACCCACTGGGGCTAGTAACTCAGGTTTCATAAGTACTTACGGTCGTTTGAAATGAGGCCAGCCGTGCTGTGTCATCAAGAGCATGCGCTCCACACAAAAATAACATTCTTGCTCAAGATCAATGATAATACTGGTCATGGCTTATATTGGTTCTTCTGCCATTGTGAACATTTTAGAAAATATTTTTTCTTGAAGACTGAATAATTTGCATAGATACCTATGTGATTTAATGAAGTATTCCAGAATTTATAAAAAAAATTGTTTCCTATGGATGAAACCTAAAGTAGCCATCATTTATGGCATTGCACTTGTTCCATTAAACAACAGTGATTTTGTCATGAGTGTTGTCCGGTACAGGTGCACGGCAAGCGCTACGCGTACCGGTTCAGCTGGGCGGGGCTGGCGGCGGCGTGCCAGGCGCAGGCGGGGGACGCGCCGCCCTACTGGCACTACCTGCCGCCCGCCGCGGCCGCGCCGCCGCCGCAGCACCCGCCGGCCGCGCAGTAGCAGCGCGCGCTCTCCGCCCGCAGTGCGACACGCCGCGACACTCGGTCCCAGTTTGTGAAGGTTCGTCAGTGTCGAGTTTAACAGTGTTTCAAGTTTTCAATCTTGTGCCGGAGACTGGACGCAGATTACTCGCTGACTATAATGTTTTATTTAAAAACAGTTGTAAGAACCAATTTGCCCTGTAAATACCCTTACACTTGCCCTTCATATAAAATGGGATTTATTTAGATTAAATGAGATCCTACCGTAAATGGAAGAAAGCAGGCAAAGGGGATGAGTTGGTGACAGACAATATCCGTACAGGTACCTGCTGTACTGCTGTAGCTACTGTAGCCCGTTAGGAGAACCGTTAGGTACGAGTATGTTGTCAGGAGCGTGGTAGAGTCGCAGATACCTACATACTTATATTCCCTTAATTCCGCCGTAGTTGTACTTTAAACCCCATTATAACGATGTTTTTGAAAGTGGTTCACGCGCCGCAGTTATACTCATTGATAACTTTAGCAATATAGATTTTGCCTGAATATATAGTTTCTGGAATAATACACATATCTACGACTCTATATATGTATATATCATATGTATTAATGAATTATTGTTGTTGTGTAAAGATTTCGATCTGTAATATAGTTAATTGTCACTGTTACATTAGGTGTACGTAAATAATTTAAGTTAGGATTAAGCTCTAGTTCTTATACTGTTCTTAGTAAAGCAATAAGGTCACATTGATAATAATTATTCAGGATCTATAGCCTATAGGTACCTACTTATTAAATTGCAGCAATATGAATATCTGTAATTTTGCTATGACATTCATAAAAGTTCCTCTTTTGATTTTGTACAAATGCAAATATAAAAAAAACTTGCTGTTTTCCTCTTCGCATTGGTGTCGTGAAATAATATTGTACATAATAGTATCCTTAGCTGACATAATAAGTAATGTAGGAATGTAGGAAACTATTCTATCGGTTGTGAACATACTCTGTGAAGCCTAATCGGTGTCTGAGTTACCTCTTGTGTTTTATACTCGCCTGTCTTAGTCATTGTTTACTCTTAAAATAGGTTTTTACTTATCCGTAAGAAGTTATATTTTATTACTAAAACTTTTGTGACACGAAAACGATTTAATCACGCTTATTAATCGGGATCGCACGACTAGTTCCGAACTCAACTGTAGTTAAACTGTTCGACTCGTGCCCTCTGTGCTACAACAGATCAGATTCAGTGCCGTATTATCCATAAGGCCAGTGCCTAGGGGCCCACTACCAAAGAAAACATCTAAAAAAAGCTTGATAAATTTTTCACTGAAAGAAAATAACTTGAAGCAAGGGGGCCCCCACTACCATGTTGCCTAGGGGCCCCTGGGTCCCTAGATCCGCCCCTAATCAGATTAAATCCCGATAAAGACGCTTGAAACTGTTATTAAATATATTTTTTGTATTTTTTTTTATTGTGTGACTTGTGTGAGTAACGAACTTTACAGGTTCAGATGTTAAGATTCCAATGGTCAGAAGTGCCGTATTGAAATTACCTGCAGAAACGTTTCAAGCCAGGATACAGTTTCTGTGGTCCATACAACTCACACAAATCATATTAACTTAAGTATTATGATCAGTAGATAATCATATTTGACTATTGCGTTTCTTATAGAAATTATTTTGTAATAGCTTAAGAGCTAAGTGCTTGTTTTTTTTATGTTTGTCTATACAATGGTCATAGGTCGCGTAGGTAGACTGCATGAACAAGCACCAACTTCACATCATACTCATAATGGGTGGAAGCATCAATGCAAAAACTTATCGAAATGTCTTGAATTTCATTTGTAAAACATACTTATTCATCTAAGTAGTCACAGTTGTAATTATATTAAGAGTTACTATTTTTGCATTGCGTGCTATGTATAAATTAAATTGTCACGAGAATATGACTTCCTTTGCAAAACATTTAATCGAGAATGTATTTTACGATTTTTTTCGGTATTAGAGAAAGAAATTTCATTTCTTTTATAGCTGCCGCACTAGGGAATTTAAATCCCAGTCCCAAGTGTCACAATCATTCTCGTCTCATGGACAGAAGCACCCAGACGCAAAACAAGCTCTTGTGGATCGCACAAATTATTGTCCGCCGCGGGGATCGGGATCTGGCTTGATGACCTCTACTCTTCTATTGATCGTGCAGACCTTAAAAATAATCCAAGTTTAGGACCCAACCGGAGTCCTTAATTGGGTCGACTCGCAACCTGTCATTTAATAATGAATCATTCTGACGATGGATATCTACTATAAATAATGTGTACCAGTTTATACTGATTCCTTTGCCTTTGAATTGTCGATGGTAGACTTCGAAACAATAAAGACGCTTGTATGACACCGTTTCTGACCCATTTGGAGGTTGGGTTGCTCGCTTCCACGCCTGCTTTAAGACTTGGTGCAAGGTTCCCTGGGACCACTTCTTACTCTAAGATCACTGCAGCTGTAAAACTATCAGTTCTATTCAGAGAGAGTCTTGGCGCGTTATGTTTGTACTTAGTTTAGTTATGTATGCTCGTTCTATGTTGTGTTTTGTTGTTTCACTTCATAGTTTCTTTTTAGTTTTATGAAAAATATCGCAAATTATCATTTTTACTATGTAAACAATGTTGTACATATTCTGTTGCGTACCTACTATGTGTTTTGTCGCTGGGGCTACTCACACTTAAACAGCTTCACAGTCCCGTACGCGGGAAATAAATGGATGCGAACTTACGCGTTTTGTACGGACATAAGCTGAATAAGTGTGTGTAGTCCTTAAGGTGTCGTCTGTACAACTGTTGTTGATTTTATACTACGATTACCTCCAATAACGAAAAATTGTTACCCTGTAAAGTAAACAGTAAAGTATTATTCATTACCGGTAATATATATTTGACCGACACAACAGTTGTGATTAATAAATAATTAAATATGTTTAACCTCCCGACGCGTCGATGCCAGTATACATATCACAGCAACACAGTTCCTCGTCTACTCTTAATGTTATTGTACATTAGATAATAAACTTTATCGTCACATTAAAATGTGTTATTTTTATTTGTCGGCTGGTGGTTCCTAGTCCGTGTGAAAGGATGTCAGCTGTTATCTGCACTACTCATATGTACAGCTGTTCGTGTTCGTCCCGAGGGTATGATGATCTGCTAATTAATGTGCGTAGATACAGCATTAATTTGATAACCAACATTACTGGATACCAAATTATATCCTTAACAAGGCTATAAACAGCGCTACCAAAGTACAAGTAATCGCAATGCCTAAAAACATTTGCCTGGATTACATTTCCAAAGAACTATGTAACTGTCAAATTAACGTTTCGACATTGTATCAGTTTTGCTATCATCGTCCCACCTGGGTACAGAGCTGAAGAGTCAGTGGAGGCCCATGTCCAGCAGTGGACTGTCGAGTTGGCCTGATGATGATTATGAAATAATAACATTTGTTATTATTACCTAAAAAAGTTTATTGAAGCATATTATTTTGATAAACGCCTCTGTCACGGCAGGCAGAGCTGCCTATATTGCATAGATGGAGCTGATATACCGCCCTACTCTTTATTACGTAAATTCGGTTTTGCAGCGATTGATTTCTGTAACACAGCACATTGCTTTCAATTACTCTGCTACTATGGCACTAATTAACTGACGAATTTTGCTGTTGAGCAGAATTGAGCTGCCAGGATATTATATCATTATTAGACATCAATTTGTTTAGGATGTGACATGTTTTTCTTTTTAGTCATGTTACAAACAACTGTACTTCTTCTTTAACTTGTGGCATCCCGGGCCCCTGATGGTTACATCGCCGAATAGGGCAATATTCAAAGAGTTCGATATTCAATGTATTTGTTTACCTGTACCTATCTAGAAGAAGTAAACAGGAGGGGAGACAGGACTTGTTCCAATTTATTCCATTCTTTAATTTAAATTAGTTTAAAGCCATTATTTATATTATATTTTTATGATATTATGGAATTCTTAATGACATCTACATAGTGCTATCTAAGCTTAAGAAAGTTATTAATAACTTAATCGTGGTTACCTAATGTATTTATAATAATTAATTGAGTGTACAGAAATACTTTGTTGGCGGGTTGTCCTTGCGAGGGCGGATACCGCAGCGATAGCGTGCCCACGCGCAGCGCCACCCGCCCGAGACAACAACATTTGGTAAATTGTTTAAATTCAATTGTAAACGCATGTACACTTCGAGGTAAAACCTTTAAATTTGTCAGACAAAAGCCAAAAGTAATAACTTTTAACGTGACGTACCTCAACTTGAGGTAACTGTCAATCATAGCAGAGCAGCAAGCTGCCGCAATTAAAATGTTGCAATACGCGACACTCCTGGAAATGTTGGTGAGCCCTGCGCGGCTGCTCCTGCACGGTGCACGCCCGCCGCACTTACGAGTCGCAAAATGGCGTCGCGGCCCGCTGTCCTGCTCACCACATTGCTACTCTGCGCGTACAGTAAGCTATTTACTTTCATAATGTTTGACATCGTAATATTTGACCTAGTATTATTAATGCTGGGTCGGTACACAACATCTCCCGACTAAATACAGAAGATTATCGACTTTGGTAATTCTGGAACCTATCTGATCAGGTGTAGTGCATTTTCTCCTAGTACAAGGAGTTTATCATAAGCAAAGTCTATTGTTATTGGTGATTGATTGCAGGCGCGCCGGCGCGGTGCGCGTGTGACAACGCGACGCGGCTGTCGCGGCAGGTGGACGCGCTGCTGGCGGAGTACGAGCGCGAGTCCCCGCCGCCGGACGCGCCCGTCACCGTCACGCTGGGGCTGGACGTGCGTCACGCCGCACTAGACCAGCAGCAGTCCACTATGAGGCTGCTCGCAGACCTCAGGATGGTTTGTAATCATCTTCTACTTTGTGGTTTTTCCAGTATCTATACCTACGTCATACCTCCCGACTTCTATAATGTCTGTGATTCTCCGAAAATTTGAATTTATAGACACAAAACGAAAATGGTACAGGCAATTAATTACCTACGTACATACTTTGGTTTTTGACTAGTTACTTATTGTTGTAATCATTAATGTTTCAGACTTGGTATGATCCCCGGCTGAAGTGGAACGCGACGGAATGGGAGTGCGACTCAGCGCCGACGTCAGCGTGGCGGCTGTGGCGGCCGGACGTGCTGGTGCTGAACTCAGCGGCAGGCTCGGCCGGAGAGCTGTGGATGCGCGCGCGCATGCACAACACCGGGAACGTGTCCTGGATCACCCGACTCGACGTCACCGTGCCGGTGGCCCTCGCGCTCGCCGACTGGCCGCAGGACACGCAGACCTGCACCTTCGAGTTTGGTTCTAGGCTCAGCAATAAAGATGAGATGGTACTGGAAATCGGTGATTTTAAGGTAAGTTTAATGAATTGTAACTGGTAATAACGAATTGTTGTTATTTAAATTGGTAGAATAAGTGTGTGATTGTGTATTCCAGCACGTAGTTGTGTTCGAGGCTGGACCGTGGGAGATCGTGTCGGTGTCCCGGCAGGAGGCCAGCTGGCAGCGCGGCGAGGAGCAGGTGAGCGTGGCGGCGTGGTCGGTGGCGCTGCGGCGGCGCGCGCCTGCGCACGTGCTGGGCGCGGGCGCCGTGCTGCTGGCGGGCGCGCTGCTGCTGGCCGCCGCCACCGCGCTGCCGCCGCACCAGCGACACCCGCTCGCCGCCTGCGCCTCCTTCATAGCGGCGCTTTGGTACGTGCCCTAGGAGTGTCTCGCAACCACACGCGTAAAATATTTAACTTGAGTCATGTTTTGCGACGTCGTGGGTACGACCTTGTTTTCTGTTTTATACCCGGAGTAATCCTCTTGATCTTTCTCCACCCTGGGGAAGGCGGTGAGGTGTCTTACCGTTATATAATCGGTACGACCTACTTGTCACTACGAGTACCGCTTATCATCGTGAGTAAAAACGCTGGAAAAAGAAAAGTTAGCCGCAGGAATAGTCTTGGTTAAGGAATATCAGATGATGAACCCGGATAGCTAGTGTAGCATAGCTGTTCCGAGCTACTGAGGGAGACGACAACAAGCTGATCGCTAATCTTCACTAGTTGGAGAGGAACCGCTCGCAGAAGACGAACCACTCTTGTATTAGAACAAGAGTGGTGGTTAGGACGGACTTTGACACATATTATGACACATTTGATGAATATGATATTCATCTTTTTTGACGCATACGTGTTTGTTTCATACATTACTTGTCTTCAGAGAACGCTTTTTAAGTAAACGCCGTTTTACGAGTAGCAACAGAAAGCAAATGTTGGGTTTGAAGCGGCTTGTTTAGTTGATGTTGCATGTTGTGTGAGGGCAGGTTGATCACGGCGCTGCTGCGGCTGCCGGGCGGGCGCGCGTGCCCGCGCGTGCTGGGCGTGATGTGCGCGCTGTGCGTGTGCGGCGCGCTGGCGGCCGCGAGCGCCGCGCTCGTGCTGCGGGTGGCGCGCCTCAGCGGCCCGCCGCCGCACTACCTGCGCGACCTGCTGTCCAGGCTGTCTACCGTGTGCAGGCTGACGCCTTCCGCAGTGAGTGTGAACTTAATGTTTACTCTGATAATGCCAACTCCTCGTGGGTTCATATGGCTACTGTAAGGAGACCTGTTGGTAGTAATACTCGCTTTATCTATATACTTTGCGAAGTTATGTTTTAATGATTAGTGGCAGGGATACACAGTTAAAAATCATAAAAACATAAAAATTATAAAAACCCATTTTATTTTGGTGCATTACCAATACTTTTATTATTTGTATGTTGTGTGTGCAGGAGTCGTGTGTGTGGTCGGAGAGCGGCGCGTGGGCGGCGGCGGCGCGGCTGGCGGACCGCGTGCTGTGCGCGGCGCTGCTGCTGGCGCTGCTCGTGCTGCTGGCCGTGCACTTGCTGTAGCCGCCGCCGCAACTCTCCTAGCGTCCCAACTACTAACACTAAGAGTCGCGTCCGATCCAGCTGCTCCGATAGGCGGTACTGTTTCAGTACTATACTTGCACGTCCAACAAGTGCAAGCAACGCTTTAAAAGTATCTAATTATGCACGAACGTAAATTCATCACATTCTCTACGTAGCACGGCAAGCTACAGCCGTAGCATGTTGGTGTCGATGGTGCACTCCACTCTTGTAGCAAGTAATGTGCTCGTCTACTCTAGGCGTGAGACCTCCTTCCTGTAAATATCACTGACAATAAATGATGTAGAATACGGTGTGATTTTTTTTTATAATTATAACGTTTGTTATAAGTACCTAAAGTATGCACAAGTTCTGAGTTACAGAGCATGGCAAACGGAACAATTATAGGATCACTTATGTGTCCGTCTGTACGGCGTACGGCGAATTGAGTTGAAATTCATATCCTAAGATCACAGGTTAAGCTACACTTGATAAGGTCGGTTCGTGGATGGGTCATCATCTATGTCAACGTGTTCCTCTATTTTTTGGAAGACACGTTAAACTGTGGATCCTGGCTGTTATTTGCACATCTTCTACAGTCGTTACGGGTGCTCAGAAGCCAGAAAGTCTTTCAACCAGAGTCTCACAACCATGAGTAGGTATCAGTCAGTCGGTCAGGTAGGCAGTTGCTCCATGAAAAGAGTGGTACTTAGCTGAATCCATTTAGACTAGAAGCCGACTAAATAGTTGGGAAAAGACTTGGATGATGGATATAACTAATCCAGCTTGAAGATATTAGGGATATACCTAGTTATGTTCATGCCAGAGTTAAATGTAAATCTAAGATAGCAAGTACTACCCACCCGGGCACAGCACCCCCCCCCCCCGCGCTCAGGGCCGGCACGTGGTCGCGCGCCGGCGCAGCGCGTGCACGCCCAGCTCCGCGCACAGCAGCAGCACCGCTATGGACGCGCCTATCGCCAGCACCTGCGCAACATGTCGCTATCCACATTGCTCTATCTTTTTTATATTCATCAGAAATAACTCCGGGAGAAACTTGTGTTTATTAAATGTCAGCAAGCGCAGTGGGGCCCATTTGTACTAATGCTTACCAGGCTAGCGTAAATTTTTACGGGGTTACCGAGGCGTTACACAAAGGGCAAAAGAAGGAACATGAGTGGATTTTAGTCAGTAAGGTCCAATTTCATGTGGAGAAAGTTCTTTATTAAGAGTAAGATTTCGGTAACCTGCAGCGCGGGCAGCACGTCGATGATGCCGACGCTGACGAAGCCCCCGCCGGGCTGCTCGCAGCGCGGCCGCGCCACCAGCCACACGCGCCGCACGCGGTCCATCAGGCCCACCTCGCGCTGCCAACGTAACCTGCACGGAAGGCACCCACACAACCACTATAGCCTCCAAAACGCACTCAGTTTTATTGAAGGACGGTACAAAAAGAATCAGGACAGAAAGATCTATTAATGAGATCAGAAAATTAAAAAAATGAGTTAGAAGTTTTATTATCAAATTAATATTGATTTTGAACTATTTGCAGCTGAATGTAATAATTTCTTAGTAGGTACCGACAGCTGGAACCTATGCATGTGAGGTACGGGAGTGGGTGTGGTATCGTCACCTGGTGGCGAAGAGCTCGCGATAGCCGGAGTGCTTCCTCATGGGGATGGCGACGAGTGGCAGCTTGAAGGCCTCGATCTCCTTGAGGCTGCACTTCTCGCGCTCCGTGAACGTCTGCGTTATGATGTCGTAGCCCGACGCGCGCTCCACCTGACACACGTGGCCGTCACGACCAGAATTAATATGAAGGTAAACCGTCAATAGTGCGGTGCAAGTACTCTTATCATTGGAAATCTCAAAAATTCTCTACTTTTTGTTTTAATAGCAGATAAAACTATCACTATAAAGTTGGTTTAGATTTTAAACAAACCGAGCACGCTATCATCTGTCTTGGTACAGGCAGCGACTGATCAAGAGTTCAGACCGCCCTAGACTAATTATTAGGATGCGCCCGCACTAGTTGTGTTACGGACGGCCTAAAAATAGTAATAGAGTAGAGTATGTAGTAGTGTGAAAACTTTAACATGGTAAAAATAAAAATTAAATATAAAGGTGTAGCCTCATGAGCTGCTCGTCGCTCGCTTGCAGCGACAAATCTGGTCACGTGATACGTAGCGATAAAGCTCAAAATGTTGAGCTTTGTCGCTGGGAAAAGATCATAGGTAATTAATACACTATGGAATAGAGAAAAGAAAATAAAAACGATCGAACGTGCAAGTCGATACAAAAGTGGTGCTGTAACGGTATCTAAATTAATTCCTGTAAATAACTGAATCAAAAGATCGAAAAAAAACACTATGATATCGTTCGTTAATAGGTATCAGGGACTCTCAAGCGCATTTATAATGCCTGAACCATTAATAATTGGATAGGTAACACTAAATCCAACTTAGATAGTGTAGTAATGCAATACCTCGGGAAAACAGATACTATTAGTAACATATGTACAAAGTTTGGAAAAGTATTTACTGAAGAAATTGACGAAATAAAACACCACTGTTGTAAAAATTTTTTGAAACGAGGCAGTTATGTATATATTAGTAACATATCACTTCGATATCAAAATGTAACATCTATTGAAATTGTAAAAATTATAGACCAGCTAAGTAGTAGAAAGTTACCAGGGATAGATAAAATAAGAGTACAGGATATTAAATATATTAAACATAAAATTAGCCCAATATTAGCGGAATTTGTTAATCTATGTGTACAACGCGGAACCTATCCAAACTATTTAAAAAAAGCAATAATAAGGCCTATTTACAAGGGAGGAGATCACTTAGAATACTCAAATTATAGACCAGTGGCCATTTTACCGGTAATAAATAAAATTGTAGAGAAAGTAATTGTAAAAAGAATAGGAAACTTTTTAGAAAATAATAAAATAATAACTGAGACGCAGCATGGTTTCCGGAAATCACATAGTACGGCCACGGCATTAACTAAATTTACTGATGATATTAATGTCAATTTAAACAATAAAAAATATGTTGCTGTTTTATATATAGATTTTAAAAAAGCGTTCGACACCCTTGATCATGACCAATTAATTGAAGCTATGCAAGAGTGTGGAATTCGTGGACCACTAAGCATTTGGCTTCAAAGTTACTTAACGAACAGAACGCTTCGGACAAGAACAACATTAAGAAACCTACTAGAAACCTATCCATTATTGGTCACTCATATGAATGCCTACATAATAATAAACAACTGTGTGTTAATTGTAATCATATAGAATTGGTAAATCAATATAAATATTTAGGATTAATAATAGATCATAATTTTAGCTGGAAACACCATATTGATCATGTGTGCAATAAATTGAGATCAATTTTATGTAAATTCCAGCAACTTAAGTATTTAACAAATTGAGGCATATTGTATGTTTTGTACCATGCGCTGGTAGAATCAGTATTGAGTTATGGACTGAGTTCGTACGGTCGTACATTCAAAACATATTTAGACAAAGTCCTAGGCATACAGACAAGATTCTTAAAGGTAATGGTCGATAAAAATGTTAAAAACAAATGTAACAAAAACTATATGAAACTGTATAAAATATGTAACGTGTTACCAGTGCATGAAAAAGTAAATTATTTGTTATTAGTTGAACATTATAGAAACTCAGAGTTTAAAATACCAAGAGACATACTGTATGCTCAGAAAAGATGTTAGAAATAAGTATATACAACCTACTGCAGGAAACTATTACGGTGAAAGGACGCATAAATATATTATACCACGACTGTTTAACAATATTACAATTGAAGAAGAGCATATATCTAAGAATGTATTTAAAAATAAAGTAAAACAACTACTACTACATTCATTCGATGAAAAAGTAAACATGTAAGCTGCATAGATTAATATAATCAGGGCTGCCATAACACTCAAGGAACACATGTAATTTAAAGAGATTGATTTGATATATTATCTATACGTTTATTTGAAGATATTTAAGTTTTAAGATTAAGTGAGAGCTCAGTATTCGCCAACAAACTGTCATGCAGTTTGGCGAATTAGTTTGTATTAAAAAAATGTATCACTTTTGTTCAATAAATAATTAAAAAAAAATAGTTTTAATGTTTCGTCTCGGTCTAGTTGAAATATTTATGTAGGGTACATGCGAAGACGATTTCAGCGCTCCCGGATTTTGGTTACATTTTGGTGATCGAATAATGATAGTCTATGTGATTATTAGTGACTGCGAAAGTCCCTTACTTATTTTTCTAACTAATATCTGTCTCTGCGGGACACTGTCAGCTGTCTACGGAACTGAGGGTGGAATCATATTCTCCTTCACATACTTACGAGGAAGGCGAAGAAACCAGTGCGCACGCGCGCCATGCCAGCCACCACGCTGTGGTAGGCGCGCTCGCCTTGCGGGACTATCTTGCGCCGGTACAGCTGCTGCGTCGCCTCGTCAGAGCTCTCCTGTAGGCAACAACACGCATCGTCGAACACCACTCAACATGTCAGTATACTTGAGCTGAAAACCTTAGACATCAGATGTTTTAGCGCGCGTCTAACAGCATGATGTATATATATTATCAAATAACATACACGAAATCAAAATCAGAACAAAATTTCTTGGTCACGCAATAGCTTATCCTACGCGGGATTCGAACCTGTGACCTGTCGCACAGTCGCACTCTGTGAGTTTGCGGTAGTGACTGTTAGAAGATGGATAAGAATATACTGATAGAAGATTTTTTAAGTCACAGACCAAATTTTGATAAAGCATACGAAACAGAAACAAATCTTATTCAGTTGCATTTTATGTTTCATAGAACAGAGTGAACGATGCACTAACAAGGAAGTAGACTTTCTTGTAGGTGGTCTCCTGCACGCCGATGGTCATGGGCGAGCGCACCAGGTCATCGATGGTCTGCAGCGCGTTGCTGGGCGTCTGAAGGATGGCCACGATCTTGGCGGAGTAGGCCGTGAATACGAACAGTGACGTCATCAGCGTGCTGAACATCACCATGCGCACCGACGACACCGCCGGCGTTATGTGGAAGCCTGCGCACGAGTTACTATGTCTTACTTAACCAACGATTATGAATCATTGATCGGGGATGAATAATTCGACGTTTATCCGCTCTCCCCATCCAACTTTAATTTAATACACATTTAAAAGTTTTTGCGGATAATGCGGAGATGTGGACCTTGCTGGCAGAGCGTGCCGAGCGCGAAGGTGCAGGTGTCGGGCAGCGTGAGGTGCAGCAGCTGCGCGCGCGCGGGCGGCGGCGCGGGCGCGCGGCGCAGCGCGGCCAGCAGCAGCGCCGCCACCGCCGCCACGCCGCCGCTGGCCGCCCACACGCCGCCGCTGAACGGCAGCAGGAAAACGTTCGACACCGCCGACCGCGACGGCTGCCGGAAGATGAACGGCGACCTGCGACCATCAACACGACCATCACTACGTAGCCATACTATCCAAGTCAGGTCTTAGATAGACCTGACTTGGATAGTATGGCTACATCTCGGACACCCATCATTGCAAGAGATGAACTATATTGTACCTATTACCTAGTCATCACAACTGAGTTATCTAATCTTTAAAACAATTCAATGAAACTTACAACTATAAGACACAACTTTCAGATTAAGAGATTTCCATAATACTTATTAATTAAAAATCCCCGCGATACGCGCTGTACGTGCCCGATACGGCTGATACCAGATAGTGCCGTAATTTGACTTAAAACGCGTCTTCGCTGACGACAATTTGAGGTTTTGAGTTTCTAAAATATCGTATTATCGTTGCACGTTACCTGTACTTCCCTGAATAAGACATATGTAAATTAACTAAACTCGAACGAACCTTAAGCACAATCGTTTATCCAAAGTAAGTGTGTGAAAGTTGTTAGTGATTTATTACAACTAGGCATTTTGCCAAATAGTAGACAAAATAAAAATATGTTTTAAGAAACAAACGCTGCACAATGTTTACATTTTCGGCTCGTTCGTCATCATTTGGAACACAAAACCTCAGCCTCGTTGACACCTCGGATCTTGATTTTTGCAGTTAGTAACATTGTTGTTGCTTACCTATCTTATCTGTCAGGTACGCATTCATAAGCATAGCCATGATTTGATGAATTTTTGATTGCATATTATTATTAACTTTAACCTTGTTTTGTTTATTTATTTTCGTTGAAATCTTATCGTCTGAATGGAAAAAATAACAATAAGCGAGATCTTATAAATTGAACTAGATATTTATAAATCAGACTGCGTGTGATTACTAAGTATTAAGGTAGGCGATAAAAAAACTTTGCCATGATGATATTGTAAAAAAGGTATTAGATATTTTAGTTGCAGAATTCGACCTCTATTCTCAGTGTCAGTTAACACTATTGCGACACCTAGATGGTGACAGGAGGTGTCGTGCGACCTGAGCACGTAGGTCTCGGAGAAGTAGTCGAGCGCGAGCATGCGGTCGGGGCGGATGAAGAGCGAGGCCAGCCCCAGCTCGGCGCGGTGCCGCTGCAGCAGACCCACCATGCCGTCGAACGAGCCGTTGTTGGACACGCCGTACAGGTCCACCTGCCGCAGCTGGTATCTACACAACACTCATGCTTAGACACGCCACTAAAGATAGTCATACATACGTCATAAAGATAGATATACATCGCTACTTTTCCCAAATGTGCTTCGACAGCATGACTAAGCGAGTATGTATGTGTAAATTGGGTTTCTTAAATAATGCGAATTGTAAGATGGTCATCGCAAGTTGGTCTGCTTTTAAGTAATAGCTTCGACTCTACATTCTATTTGTATTTCCCAGTGTAGTATAGTGGACACTGTTGGTGTATGGTGGTAGATACCTGAAGTTCATATCCTGCGCGGCGAGCATCATGAGCGGGTAGGTAAGCTTGGGAAAGGTGTCAATCTGTCGGTTGTGCAGGTCCGACCAGCCGCGGAAGTGCTGCGGTTGCGTTATCTATACACACGTCCGCGATTACTAACACTATTAGAAGGGATACTAGCGCTTAAAATGGACCGTACTCTTACTATGGTAACACCCTTGAGGAAGACGTTCTGCAGATTCCTGCGTCTTGAGACGGCGGTGGGCAGCGCGGCCCATAGCGCGGCCAGCTGGCGGCGCGAGCAGTCGCGCGCCAGTCCCAGGCCGGTCTGCAGGGTGGGCAGGCCCGGCTTCACCTTGTACACGTCCAGCAGCGCGTCGGCGGCGGCCCACACCACGTCCGCGTCGGGCAGGATGTCGTGCGCCGCCAGCGCCGCCTCCACCGCGCCCGGCTCGTACGACGCGTTGTGCAGCAGCAGCCAAGAGTGACGGTAGTTGAAACCGCGGGACCACGACGCCTGGAAGACGAACACGATCTTATGAAACTTTATTTGTACATTAAAAACATCAATGTGATATAAGGACAAAGTTTCAAAGGCAAAATATATGTATATCCTGATTTTATACTTCAACTGCTAAATAAATGTGATCTAAATGGGTGCAAAGTTCGGTAGTCAGTCGTTTATTACGAGATATTTTTTTATTACTTAGAATACAATAATGTCGTTCAAGGTCTAACTTGGCTAGATCTCATATACGAATTGTTATGCTCGATGGTTAATTTCTACCAGCAAGCAAGAAGAAACAAACAACAACAAGACATTATTGTTTTGGCAAAATGCTTAAGAGAATAGAAATTATTTCAAATTTAATCCAATAATTGCCATTCATTCATCGGCCATTGCAAATAGCAGAATCGGGGCCCTGTACGCGGCCATTTTCAACCATGAAACAACAACGAATCATACCAAAGAACATTTCAACCTGTAAGTAAGTACACTATAGCAATATCGATATTGACCTTTATTAATTCAAGGTGTTGTCAACATCCACGAAACAGTTGGTAACATTACATAAATATTATTAGATAAAGCAACTTAATTCCTTGAGAATGACAAGACAATGACACTGCATCTTAAAGATATATGACTAGGTATATTCGTGTTGTGAAGTAAGTAAGAAGCTTGGCTTACACAATAATGACTCTTAGTAATATTTTTCTTGATTTTGGTTAAACAAAGTTGCAGGTAATTCAACACCTTTACATATAAACATCGCCTCAGTGTCCTTGACCTCGGCTTTGCAGAAAAACAATGTCTAATAACTGAGCATACAAAATATACATTCTCATGATGACGCGTGTCGTCGCGTCGCGGGTATATCAATGATATCGTTGATCCGAGTACATCGTTTATTCCTAATTCATCAAGATAAGATTACGATTGCATGAATCGGGATTAAATTGACACAGGTCTGCAAAGTATCGCGACGATACTGTCTGCTACTCTTTCGATCCAAACAAATGTCGCAACCTATTGGGTTTTTGCTTTTTTGGAGGAGCTCGTGGCTTAGCTATAAATAAATGTATAAGGGGATCGATCACAGGTTAAGCTACTCTTGACGCGGTTGGTCCGTAGATGGGTCACCATCATTGTCATAACGAGTTCCTCCGTGTGTCGAAAGGCACGTTAAATTGTGGGTCCCGGCTGTTACCTATACATCTTTGATATTCGTTACAAGTAGTCAGATGCTAGAAAGTCTGACAACCATTCTAAGGGGTATCGTACGTGTTGCTCATGTTACTGGGTTGAGGAGATCAGATAGGCAGTCGCTCCTGTTAAACTTGTTAAACACTGGCACTTAGCTGAATCCGTATAGATTGGAAGCCGACCACCCCAACATAGTTAGGAAAAGGCTAGGATGATGCTATTTCATTTATACATATATAAGATACTTAACCTTTTGAAGCACATCCTGCGCGTGTGGACAGGCGAGGTCCAGCAGCACGGCCTCGCGGAACCTGCCGAGCGGCGCGGAGGGCGCGAGCCGGCTGTCCCGCGCCAGCGCCACGCGCAGACCCGCCGCGCGCGCCGCACGCTGCAGCTCCCACGACTGCTCTACACAACAATTTGCATATTCATTAATAAAACGTCTTTTTTCCTTGTTCAAACTAGGGACGAAATTATTTGAATTTAAATCATAATTACAAATTTTAAAAATCTTATGTCAAAAATATGCTCTTTCTAGTATAACCTGATTCATGGTGTGTCGATTTATGTGTAACGGTTATAAAACGAATTTATATTGTTTATTTTCTACCAACGCACACAGCATAAGTATATTAATAGCAATCTATTTACATCAAGCATACGAGTATAGATAGAGCACGAGTCGTCAAAGTAAGTGGGTTATGGTCGGGATTTCGGTTCTTGTTCCACACGTCGCCAACTAAATTAACATAATCACAATGTGCGTGGTGGAGGTTTTGTGTTCCGAGGCAGGCACGCGACTCGCGAGGGGCGCGCGGGCGCGGGGGGCGTGGAGCGGCCGACAGGGCCAAAGTCTCCAATCCCGTTACATGCTTCACGTGCGAAAAACGCTTTTTGGCAATCTTATAAAAGTTATATCGTGCACTCGTGCCTTACTTCGATTGCACATGAACGTTACCCAGGCATGCACAATTTTAAAACAATACTTTGTAAAATTCCTTGCAGCATTTAGAACCAATGTTTTGCTAGTAGGTCAGGCTGTAAAATATTGGCGTGGTAATTGTGGGTAGCTTACGATGGCTCCAGCAGACGAAGGCCGTCAGCATAGACAGGTCCTTTGTAAGGAAGTACGATATAATGAAGTTGATGAGCTCCATACTGCTGTGTAGAGCTCTACCGTTAGCTCACTGCATGTGGTTGCGGTACTAACTCCTTACCATTATATCCCTTTGTAAGTGTGCTTAAGTTAAGGGGAATTCTTACCGCTCAAGTCATTTTAATCGATAAGTTTTCTTCTATTGAATGCTAAATAATGAATTCACCTGGCAACATTTGTGACTCTTTTACCGTTAAACAATGTGGAAACAATTGACCTTCCTGTAAAAGCTGAAAGCCAGCAATCAATACAGTTACAATATTTACACAACCGTCGCGCTCTCTCAGGCGACGCAATGGCGGCAAACACTCAACACCGATGCTATTCAATCACATGACTTTTATGTTTGTCATAACAAGCTTCATTGATACCCATCGAGATCTTTCTGTAGCAACAACGACGTTACGCACAATACTCACCGCTACATTCTAGACTTCACTAGTAATGACTTGTCAAAGGTTCCGGGTTTTCTGCTTAGCGTAGGTTCAATATCAACACGGTTTGTAATGTATAACTTACCGTGAACAGTCGTACGTATCTAGATTATGAGGTTCCAAACGTGTACCACTGCCTACCAAGTTATTTAGGTAAAAGTTTGTATATAATATAGCGATTGCTATATTTTAGGACTCCAATAAATATAAGTGAAACATTCAAGATTCAAGACAATTAATATATACCTACTTAGTCTGTTCGGAATGTCATTAAAAACCTCCGATTAATGTAGAGTTCGCCTTAACGAATAATATCTGGACGATTATTTAAAAGACTCGTTTTGTTTGTGAAGCAATCTTCGTGTGCCATTATGTGGACTGCATCGGTAACGTAATGAGCACAATCAGCTAATCGGCAATTACAGTAATAGTTACTAGCTAATGTAGGCAGTTAGTATTTAATTATTTAATTATTTAAAGCGGTAGATAATATAATACATATTTTTTTGTTAAAGTTGACGGCAGATTGACTAATATTCTAGGAACTAATTTTATGAACTTTCTACTTCTTACTGAGAATTTGCGGTTAATCCACGTGCACTGAACTGCCTCACCTACCTGTTAAGTATTTAAAAAGTATTTAATTTTAATGTAAAAACACCCCCGACCCAAACAAAGTATGCAGTTACCACTTGAATTATGGAACCACTGAAAACGATATACGAAAATCCGTTTCATATCGGCATTTCAGGGTTTCATCCGCCACATCCCATTTCGTCAATTAGAAACATAAAGAGAACTAGTTAAGACAAATCTAACGAGCCTAAACTCGATGGGTTTACTGAAAGGCAGTCCAGGGTTACATCTCCTATCGTCGACCCCTAACAGCAGACCAGCTCAGTGGTTCCAGAATACATTAGTGTTTCAAATATCAGATCCCACATATGCTTGTAAGTAAACTGAGCGTGTAACATTCCTATCACATATAACAAACGACCTGATGCACTTGAAGACCTGAACCGATTTCCACCAAACATAGCCAAGAACTCTCTCGAATGATATACCTTTCAAACCAAAAAACCGCATTAAAATCGGATCATCCGTTTGGGAGCTACGATGCCACAGACAGACACATACACACACACAAACGGACACGTCAAACACCCCGTCGGTTTTGCGTCGGGGAATAAGAAATAGAACAGCAATCAATAGAACTCCGCCATCGCTGACGCTGAAAATACGTAAGATTCAGTAGTTCGGGAAGTGCCTAGGCAGGTTTAGCATGGTTATCGTGGGCACTTACATTGTGCTAGTCGAGCTACACTTGCGGTCGTGCTGATTAGATAAATTAAGTAGACCGTTGACAATCCGCAGGCAGGTGCTAACGTCTCGGTTAGGTGACGTGGAACTCGTCACTGCTGCAGTAAATCACCTGCTAAACATACTCCCGTAGCTATAAATATAATCTACTAGTTTACGGCACTACATTTTACCTTTTAGTTTAGGTAGATCTTAAAAGTCCATATTCCAGCCTACTCTACAGTTCAAATGGTGGACTTTGCTCGTGTGTAGAGCCGCGATTCCCTGATAACTTCGCTATCAGTTTCCTTATTGAATTAAATATTATTATCGAAATCCTATCCGATCAAAAGGCAAGCACTCTCTACTCCAACATAAAGTGCATTTTTTTTCCCTTTCCTCCTTTGCAGTTTAACCAAGCCTTAAAACATAATTTATACTTATGTTTGTCAGTATTTGTAGATCTCGAACTGTTCCAAGAAATAATACTTTTTGTAGAATCGAAGCGTGTTTTTCTGACCTTCAGAATAATTTCGACGCCATAAGTTGAAGAGATAACTTACAAGTTTATCTCTCGATTTTTTATTACTTCCAAGAGGCAGAAAAAATATATGTCTGTACGCACTAATCAAAATGTATAAGGTAGACAAGTAAATAAAGGTCCTATGTTACAATTCATATGTAATTTTGTAAAGCTAGACGACAATTCTACAATAAAATGTAACAAAACCTACGTAAGCCATTTACGATGTCATAAAATTATGTAATAATCATAACAGACGAAGGAAATGCGGCTAAACTGACAACTTACACAACATTTTCGTAATCCTCACGTATATCGATCAGCCATGATAACCCGCGCTCTCGCCGAGGGCCAGGCGGGAGAATGGAGCTTCAAATAAGTACAGTCGTGTGTACAGCAACCAGTAGCGGCCTTAGGGGGTGGCGAACGGGGTAAGCGCCCGGGGCCTCGCGCCCCAAAAATTTTTGAACTGAATTTAGTTTATTTAACAGTTGAAGATTATAACATAACGGCAAATTGAAATAAAGTTAGTTAGTTAAATAATTCATAACTAAGACGATGTAAAATAAAAAAAAAGGTCGATAGATTTTACACGAAGTTCGATTTGCTACGGGAAGTAGCAAGTACGCAGATCATTTTGTTAAGACCTTCCGCCCGGAGCCTCGCAATAGGTAAGGCCGCCACAGACAGCATCCATACTATGGTTTTGAAAATTTGCCCAGAACAAGATCAAATTATATACGAGTTGACAAGGTCTTTAGTTTTATCGATTGCAGATCCAATTCAGGTTGTGTAGTATACCAGTTGCAGTGTACCTATATAAATGAACTTGATGCCGTCGGTAGTAACACTAGTAACCCTACAGGATATTCAATCCTGCTCTTAGGAAAACCCCAAACAGAACTAATTTTCCGCATTTTAATTAAATGCGTTATTTACCTGAAACATAGTAAATAGGCACCCATTTACCTGCTACACCACGTTGACACGTAAAGTTCATGAGATAAGTGATCAATCATCGTGTAGCGAGATAATAATAAACAGAAGCCACGTGGCGCAGCTAGACAACGGATACCAGGTGAAACAAAACATAGCTTACAGTGTAGTGCTGAAGTCAATGAATTACTTGTTATTCAGTCAAGCAGAGGAAGTGACGCGTGCGTACAGCTGACATCGTGGAGGATTTGTGTTTGCTCTCCACGACAAAATACAAGTATAATGAAGCTGCTGGATGTACCATAATTTGAGTTCATCAATATTGTGAGTCTGGATAAAATAGAGACATGATCACATGACCCACGCATTACTTGATCATGATCTTACTTGATCCACAATTAGACGAATGTCTTAAAACCACCAGAATAAAGGAGAAAATAAAACAGCGCAAATAACGTCAACATAAATAGTCTATAATTATATTAATAATATGATAGTTTCTAGTCTACAGGTTGCTTAAGCTAGAGATAGCGGGACAAGCGTCGGGCTGCACGAACAGGCCGGTGTAGTTGACGATGAAGAAGGTGGAGGCCGAGCCCAGCACGGAGCCGAGCTGCCCCACGGCGCCGCACAGGCGCATGCCGCGCGCGCCGCCCTGCCGCGCCCAGCCGTACACCCACATGCGCGCGTACGCGATCACGCCCGACGCCACCACCCACGCCAGCACCTGCACACCACCAGCGTTAACACGGCGCCACCACTGACAGACTTACTAATACAGCTACCGTGGCCGAGGCTTGACTTTAACATTCAGATGATAAAGTCTGTGTCTATCGTGTATAAACGTGTATCAAAAACATACCGCATTTACCTAGTCTGCCTACCAATATAACTGTACTCTCAAAAGTTAATAAATAACGCAGTTAATAAGTAACTAAGAAAGAAACAGCAACAAAATCTTCCAAATCCTGTGACGGAACGCGTCTGCCGCGAAGGTCGGCGATCCCCGCGAATTCCCGATCGAATATCACCGTGATAATGTCAAACAAGCCGATGCGAAACATTATAGCCTATTATGTAGTATTAATGCTACAGATTATTATTAATACCTTGATTGTAGCAATCATTGTCGTGAGATTTCTATTCTGTTATTATCTATTTATGAGCTAAGGCTAAATAAATTGACTCGATTAAAAAAAAAGGGCTGAAGGATACATTCGCACATTATGTAGAACAATAATAACACACAACAGCGTTGACACGTACGAGTGTTTGTTGAAGCTAAACATTTAAATGTAAACCAAATCATGTTCGCAGATGACTGACATTTGTTTATTTAACTTTTTCTTTGTTCCAAGACTTTGAAGAAGACATTTAAATAAATGTACAGAACAAACAATACGCGATCCTTATCGGTCACTCGCGCCTGAATGTCATTAGGGACATTACTCCCTCTAAAATCGTAGAGATGTTCCTGATTTACAACTATTCTTAAATATTAGCCGTGACATGTTATCTATTTGAACACCGACTTACAGTGAAGGAGTGAATTATATGTTATATTATTCCCTATCTGTTGTATTTTTTTTTTGTAAGATACTTAATGAGAATTAAGTACCGACAAATCGCTGTTAGGTACCATATTATCTGCCTGTACATGCAGTAATTAGCATTGTGATGTAATTTGGTACGGTTAAGATAAGTTTGTTTATTTCAGATAACTTTACTCAGAGTTAAAAAATGTTTTGATCAAGGTTATGCTAAAATAACGTTTTAAGCAAAATCATTGAACTGTGATACGCAGACATACGTAATATACTTAGGTTTGTTCGTGCAATATCCATAAAAAATGTAATACTCACGACGAGGGTTTCCCCGCCGGCCGTGTGCTGCAGCGGCGGCTCCGGGCTGAGCAGCGCCGTCGCCAGGATGTAGGCGAAGGGCACGGCCGTGGCGAGCAGCGCGGCGGCCAGCGTGCGCGCGCGGACCGGCTTCAGCCACACGCCCGCCAGGCACGCCGCCGGGTTGGCCATGGCGCTCAGCGTCACCGACAGGTGGTAGGCGCGCGTGCCGTACGGCATGCACGAGTATGACTGCACCGACGGCATCACGCCGTTGTTCAGCGCGTTCAGCACCGCCATCAGCCCCATCACGATGAACCAGCGCGGGACTACCATCGATGGCCGCTCCGTCGTCGCCTCATCATCTTTGGCAGCCGCCGAAGGAGTAACGCGTTCCGGCAAGAATCCTTTATAGTTGTTGATAACGATAAAGCTCACTAAGCTGTTCGCGGACAGCGCACCGAGCAGCAGCAGGAACACCGTGGTGTCGAACCGCGCTGGAGGGTAGTGCGGCACCAGCGAGGTGCCGTCCTCGGAGGGCAGGCACTGCGGCTCGCCGCCCACGCCTTGGATCAGAGCGAGGATACTCGACACGAAACCACTGAGCCCTTCCCCCACTAAGTACGTGGCCAAGTACAAGTCACGAAAATGTCTTAAGTACGGATAAAACAACACTGAACTAGTGCAGCCCACGAGCGCCGCGAAGAAAGTTAAAGTTAAGTACGCCACCGAGCGTTCGTGACTCCCGACCACAGCCGTGTATTCGTACAGGAACGCGTTGAGCACTAGGGCCAGAGTGCCTATCACTAGCAGCCCGTATATGTAGAAGGCGTCCGAGATCCTGGGCAGCAGGCGCCGCATCACGCCGTAGATGAGCAGGCCGCTGTTGGCGAGCTGCACAGCCATCACCATGGAGGACGGCAGCGCCCAGCCCTCGGGCAGGCGCTCCACCAGCAGCGGTAGCTGCACGTACAGACCGTTGACGCCAAGCCACGTGCCCATGCCCCAGCAGGCCATCAGCACGTCCAGCGCCACGCGCCGCTGCGAGCTCCACATCCTGACCGCGTTTCGGTCTCCTCGGTCCAGACACGGTGAGCTCTCCTTGTCTTCCGTCAACCTGAGGCACGGAATGCTATTAGTACTAAACCGCTATGAGCGTTGCAAAGCCGGGGACACTCTTGGAGCTTTATATCAAATAATTAAGACAAATTACTGAGAGCACATGCAAATATGAGCCTCGTAGTAAATAACGCTCTAGTGAAATGTTCACGAAAACACTTTATATTATAGCCAAACGAGGATAACGCTCGGATAAGATTAGGACGCGTTAAGTGACGATTGCGCGTAAGCCAGACATGGCGCTGATGTTTCAAGAACTTAGTAACTCAAGCCTAAAGACATAGCGATAATATTATATCCAATGGTAGTGATGTCAGGACATCTCCAGGCTGACCTTTGCGAGTAGGTAACACAACTGGCGACGTTAATGCATATGTGTCAGTCAGTAATGTGGTGATTTTGACTGTGCAGTATCCCAGTATATTACTCAAAAATAACTATAAGAATAGACCAATTGCACATACGAACATAACTTAAGAAATGGACATAATAATGTTCTGAATTTGAAATAAGTTCCCAAATAGAACAAGAAACAACACTCCGGCAAATTAACACATACCACACTTTTCTGACGAATTACCTTTCTACCGAGGATATTATTTTTTAAGCGGAGACCGATAAAATTTCAAAAGTCTTGTTCATTGCTCTATCGATTTCTCATATCGGAGATAGGACGCGAAGTATACAATATAAACGTGAACGCGCGATAAAGACGACAGCGATTTTGCGAGGGCGCGAGTGTACTGCCGCGGCCGGCGCCGGCGCGCGCTCAGCTCCACCGCGATAGCACTTCGAGCAGTTTGGGATGCTACCGGGCCCTGGCCCTCGATCTGCCCACCGCACGATCCTCATTTAAATTCGTGAGTTACCTTAACCTTTATTTGTTTTCATCAGCTTGGTATATTGAGTATAGGATCATCTTTATTCATGTTAAGGAAATGAAATTTCGGAGAAGTTTACGGATACATGAATAATATAAAGCCGATAATATTAATATTAAATTACGTATGAAAAAATACCTCGAGTTATCTGGTTCGGGATAGTTTAGCTCCGGGAAATTAAGGAGTTCTAGAAAGAGTAATTCAAGAGTAGGGCTTGTTATGTGATGACTCGTCCGTCAAAAACCATAACGTATATTCCCACGTTTTATACACTCACATTTCTTGTGTTTGTTTGTCTTTGCGGTTGGATTTTGCAGCTCAATATTGGGGCACTTCCCCAATATTGAAGTGTTGTTACTGTAACGATGTACGTAAAAATCCAAAATCCCGCAAACCCGCCAAAATCGGGACTTCTGGCAACGCTGATGCCACCACACCCGACGACATGCTATTTACAACTATAAAAACGGCTGGACCGATTTTGATAAAGTTAGAATGGAGTGACATTAGACAACTTGGGTTTTTAGATTTTTATAATCTATAACTTATTAATCAAAACTCCGGCCGTATCCAAAATAATCCCAAATGTACAAATTAAATGGATTCAATTTTAGGATAATTGTGTTCTACGGATATTTTCCCGGTTCCGATTGCAGCCTACCAAACAACTCTAGTATTAACCTTAGCACTCATATAAATAGGACCAATTGAAATCAATGTCAGGGCTTGATTCAATTCCAGGAGAAATTTTAAAATATTTTTTAAAGTTCCGTACATGACACATTGTAACAATGATAATTTAATTAATACATTTACAGTATAAAACTAATGGGTTATCCATGACTTAAGTCATTAGCAATAGTTAGTGAGTTATAATATGCGACGGCCGCAGCACCGCGGCGCGCGTGTCGCTGTACTTACATCGTGAGGACTGCCTGCGCCGGAGAGCACCTCCTGTCACTGATATTTTCTTATCACAAATTGGACCACTACAATACAACTTTTGAATACTAATGAAGTTTTAGCAGCGTGCAAGCTTAATAGAACCCACGACGATTGACACACGTAATTGCTATCGTTAATTGTTAATAAATACCGAGACGACCAGCTAGAAAAACAAGTCGTCTGTGAGTGAGTGAGGAGCAGACAGACAGACGTGTTAGTTAATTATCTGCGCCGAGTAAATACGACATGATAGGTGTCAGGAGCCGGAGGCTGTTGTTTGAGGACACTCGGCCGCTGAAACGTTTGCACAACTTGTACTACTTGCGAGATAAGAAGTGTACACAGGTATTAGGTGATGCGCGGCGACCACCTACCGGTAGCAGGGCTGCGCCATGGCGAGGCGGGTGAGGCGCAGCGCCGCGCGGACTCCGCCATGCCCGCGCCGGCCGCTCCGCCGCGCGCCGCCCGCGCTAGCTGCGACATGTGCCATGGAATGGATGCAGCGCCACTACACCAAGCAATATGTCGACGGACAGTACAACGCGACAGATCGCTTGGTGCGGCCGCGCTCGCGACCAGGCCGCCTGCGTGCCGGCTGCCTGCCGGGCGCACGCAGGTCGCCTTGACGCCAAACTTTGCTACAGAATACATCTCGCGATATATGAAATTTTGTGACACCTGATTAAATTCTGGTCTTATCTAATAGGTACAATTGTAGAGCACACAGAAACAGTGTGTGACAGCTGGCTTACTTTGTTTATTAAGCATGTCGCAAGGAGGCTGTATCTCTCTTCATGATTGCAAGATGTATTTTGTAACAAAAAGCCCTGAACAATGAAAAGCACATACACAATTATTAGCAACAGAATGAGGGATAATGGTTTTTATTGTTAAAATAAACCTCGATAAAAACTGCCATTTAATGTGTTAGCAAGACTGATTACTTACTTCATGAAATATAAAAAGATTTATTATTTGTTATCCTTTTTTTTTAAACTTGAAACCTAAGTAACATATTCAAATTATGCAATGTAATATAGCTCACAATTTCTGTGGAGGTAAACACAGCTGGTGATAATATGCTTAATTTATGCTGACTGACAATGAGATATCACTTTCAGCAGTAGTAATATAGAATACAGCTCACTCAACATGACACATAGTCAACACTAATAGGTACTGCTTGAAACTATTTTCTAATATATGTTTAATTGTGTTAACTCAACAAGAATTAGGAAATTAATGCTTAGTTACCAAAATCCACTAAGATTGTAATATTCAAACAAGTCTTTATAAATTGAAACCAATTGGTGAGCAATCAACCAATACAATTGAACACAGCCATGTTACACATCACCAATTGACCAAACCATTCCACAAAGTAGTTAGTTAATTTTGTTAGAGTAGTGAAAACAAGAGGAACTACATACTGTGCAAAGGAAGCTGGCATTATCCACGCATGTCACACAGAGGGTGGCCCAGTAGCCCGGTCACCTGGAAACCACAACAGCTGTAGGACCGTGACCTCCACCAGCATAGCACTAACCACTCTCCCACTCACTAGCTATCCACATTTTGCCAGCTATCAACTTGCACCTACTTCAAGTCAAATAATTATTGTTTTACTATCATCAATGTACTATACCCCCACTATTTGTGTACCATTTATACTGTAATATTAATTAACCAAGTGACCTTGCTTGCTGGCTATACAGTTTAACATTAATAACTGATTAAATATTTAAGTGGAGAATTAATAAAATTCACAATGTGTAGCTTTATAAAAAAGAGGCAGAAATGAAAAGTTTTGATCCTTGAAACCTAGTGAATTACTTAGGCTTTTGTTTCATATTCTGCATATTTTATTTCAATAACATTGTGCGTAGCAAGAAATATAGAATAGAGTATGTAAGTAATGTTGTCACAGTAATACATGTCTCTAGACTACTCTAGAGACAAATATTAAATATCTATAATTTTTTAATCTGGCCTAGTACTTAAATTTGATTGTGTGATTGACAAAGTGATTTTTACATAAATGTGCAATTAGTTTATTTATATTTAATGTCAAACTATTACTATTACTAGCACAAAAGAGTTTTTTATTAAAAGAAGTAAAGAATGTTGCATTTGTGTACAAGTAGAATGCTTGCCTGTCTAATTACAATCAAAGCTCTGCACCTATGACAAGTAACATAAATAATTTACCTATGAACCATCTCTCACTCATCCATTGTGTTGCTTTTACCTAAATAACAGATTCACAGGATTTGAATTCAAATAAGTTTAAACTAAATATTTTATAATGGTTTGCACAGAAGTCTTATCTTATCTACTATTTTGTGTCAAATATTCACTGTCTATTCAAGACACAACAGATACCAATCTCAATACTTTGTGTCAATAAAATTCACAACATATGTAGCTTATAACAAATTTCAATACTCTGCCTGTATTCATTTTGGAAATTAAGTTGTTTTAAAACACTTGGAACAAAATAAGGTCATAAATTATGTAATTTTTTATTCAATTGGCTCATATATATTTTATAAATATTACAATAAAAATATAGTAAGTATAGGTAATTAGTCCCCACTAAAAAAGTACAGAAAAGGTAAGATGACGTATATGAATGAAAAGTGATAACCAAAATGTGAGACAGCAAACATCTTGACTAACTTAAACCCAATGGAAGATCTTTGTAATCCATAAATATTTACAAACCTCGCACTGCTTTCCATATCCGTAATCATAAGGCACTTGAGCAACACTGTCCGTCCGCTACCAATATCTGACTCGCACTGTTTTCAGTGGCGCAAAGTTACGATCAACTTAACATCCTTACATCATTTCCTAACCACGCGCTTTCAACTTGAACTTACTCACACTTTCTATACTTAATTTAATTAGTTTCACATTACTGCTTATTATTGTATTCTTGGTCACGTTTTACTAGGGTACATATTAAAATAATATCAGAATAAATAGTTTGTAAAGGCTTTTTCAGAGAAATATATGACACTAAACAGAATTGTCAATTACACCTCGACTGCTTGACGTACGGACAGCTGATCAAAGTCCACAGACAGCAATAGAACTATCCGTTAACTTTCGCTTGGGTTTTAGTAAAAGAATCGAGATTTAAAACAATTTTTATTAAAATAGTACAGGATTAAATGTATGTGAAAACTTTAAAATGTTATGCTTTTGTTGAGATAAATCCAATTTATTACAAGAATCGACTAATGGGTTTCGATTCATACTATTCTTGTTCCATTATAAAGCTCTAGTCAAGCTAAATCGCTGAATAAATAATAAAAATAATATTTTTTTGAACTTTATTTAACTTTAATCAAGAGGGCTTAGTGTTAATCTTAAACAATCGTTTTATAGTATACGCTACTTGCTGGCGAATACTAACGGCGTCATTCGTCAATCAACCATTGATCTCTGTGTTAATCCTCAAGTCCTGGTAATCTTATTAAGTACCTAGGTAAGTAGCTGTTGGAGGAACAACCTGTTTGTCGAACAAAGCATTTTACACAACCTTAAAAATTGTTGATGTTTCTTTTACCGTTTGGATCAAATTATATTAGGGTATTTGACAAAAAGTCTGTTTAGTCCGTAAGACAGATTTCTAAATATACTGGATACGTATTTTTTCTTATATCTCAAAAACATAAACTGAAGGAAACAGTGAAATAGATCTCGTGGAGCGTCACGTACCTACCAGTACGCTATTTACTAGCAAGTTGTAGATAGCCCCACTACCATATATTTCAACATTTCAAGTGCACAGGCATGTGCGCGGCGAGGCGGGGGAGGGAACCGGCCGACACGATGTGTCAGTCGTCCGCCAACCCTTACGGCGGCAGCTCTAGCTAGTGTCATTTGTTTCGGACTGTGTGTGTCAGATGCACATGAAGTACATATTCCAAGATGGGTCGAGCGCTAGTGATATGCAGAACATATTTTTAAGGTGGCCGAGTATTTTAAGAAAAGAAAAGCAGACAAAGAAAGTTTTGAATTTAAAAGTGATGCAAATATTGCGAAACTTGTAGCGGATGCTACGGGATACTGCGAAAAAACCGTAAGAAATATAGTAAAAGCGGGTAACTCATCCACTGAAATTTAATGCAATTAAAATTTTATTCTCCAAAAAAACCAAAGGCTATAAAGAAAAAATATGTTATTGATGATTTTGATTTATTAATTATCAGAAGAAAAATTCATCAGTTTTACGATTTCAAAAAACAAATTCCAAGTATCCGTAAGTTACTATCAAGTTTGAGACAAGATGGAATATTGGATTGCGGACGAGAATATCTTAGAAAGCTTTTACAGTCAAAAATAGTTTCAAAAAATGCAAATCAAAGTGACATCTCATTATAGAGCAGCCTAATTATCTTAAAGATAGAATAAGTTTAATTGTAAAATTGTTAGTTAATAAGATTAAGTCATTACGCCTACAGACAAACTGTGCAAACAGTTTAGTGGGGTTTATGCAAAGCAAGTAAGTATAATGTAAACAGTTTAATAAATAAATAAAATAAATAATAATATTACAATGTGGAGGAGAAAATACCTGACACAAATCCGAAGTTATAGAATGCAATACCGCAACATATATTTCCTTGATGAAACTTATATTAACGCTAGCCATAACGCGAGTAAATGTTGGCAGTCATCGTCTGAACCCGGAATTCACACTGATATTGGGAAAGGACGACGTTTGGTGATTCTTCACGCTGGGTGTCGAAATGGCTTGGTTGATGGTGCATTGACGATATTCAAATCGGATGCTAAGACGGGCGACTGTCATGGAGACATGAACGGGCCTACATTTTACAAGTGGGTGAATGAAAAATTAAAAGATAAGTTACTGCCGAATTCTGTAATAGTAATTTACAACGCGTCTTACCACAGAATTCAGGTTGAGAAGAAGCCAACCATAGCAAGCCTGAAAACTGAAATGCAGGACTGGTTGCGGCGCCACAATGTTGAATTTTCACAAACCATGCGAAAAGCTGAACTGCAACTTCTTATCAATAATACACAAAAAGAACCCCTGTACAGAATTGACGAACTACTGCAACTACTATGGTCATACTGTTCTCCGTTTATCGCCGTACCATCCCAATTTAAATCCCGTAGAGTTGGTTTGGGCTGATATTAAAAACAACGTAGTCCAAAACCATATCAATTCTTCACTAGATGAAAAGATAAGCATATTGACCAAATTGTTTTCGGAGTTCACATCAGAAAAATGCCAGAGATGTGAAGACCACGTCCAAAAAATTGAAAACAGTTACTGGGATAATGATAGTAAGTTCGATGACACTATCGAACCTTTTATAATAAATTTACAAAACGTCTCCGACTCCAGTTCCGATGGCGAAAAGGACGATGAAACAGAATCTATTTTAGAATAACCTTTACTCCTTTTTGAAAAATATATTGAATTGTCATTTTCGCTCTCATTAACCACTTCTATAAAACACCGCCAACACCATTACATCGAGTATAAATTTTATTTAATTTCAATATTATCTTCTTCTAATACATAAAATTCCCGTGTCACGATGTTAGTTACCGTACTCCTCCGAAACGGCTTAACCGATTTTTACCAAATTTTATATGCGTATTCAGTAGGTCTGAGAATCGACTAACATCTATTATTCATATCCCTAAATGTTTAGGGTTGCTCACACTAAAAAAATACTTTATTTTTTGACGATTTTTTTTGTTTTTATTTTTTTATAATGTGGCATTAAAAAATACATACAACTAGATTTTTTTTATGCCAAACTACGTTTGCTGCGTCAGCTAGTGTTCTTATAATATCACGGTTATTTGTCTTTCGATCACAGGTTTCGCAAATACTATGAACGAAATTAATTAAATGAATCATTCAGGTATACTTATTTAATATAAAATATCCATTTTAATCATTGGCGTATAAAGTCAAAAACGTTTATAAAGAGAATTTCAATAATTTTAGAATTCATACAACTGCAGTTCCACCTTTAAACTGTCAAATGATATCATGAGATTCGTCCGACACTAACAATGTCGTGTCAACTCATACTCTTTCTTACCCCTCCCCCGCCTCGCCGCGCTTAACTAGGGAGCGGTACAGCGGTTGTGGTCAAGCTATACATTATACTTGTTTCGAACCATTTTTTTAATAAAAAGAAGTTAAGTTTGTTTATAGGTCTGGGTCCCTGCCTGTAACCGGACATGGCGGACATAGTGAAGAGGATGTATATTACTACATAATGAACACCTATATTCTCAGGTACTACATACCTATCAATTTACTGAGAAGCAGAAAGACTTGACTCCAATTCTGCTGATATCACCTGTGCCACAATCTACCATAGTACTCTGCTGTGCCACAATCTACCATAGATTGTGGCACAGCAGAGTACTTGCAATAGACATGTTTTTTAAGTGCGTCTAGTCTTCTCGTGGTTGTCTATCTCATGACTTCCTGAAGGCTTATATATGCCAGAATAAGTCAAGTACATGGGTAAGCTAAATTCAAAGAGTAAATTTATTATTTTTATCTCTTTTCATGCATGGGAAGAGACCCGGTCTTCTTAAAAGGCGTGCATAAGGTACACAGGATTTTGTTGGGAACTTTATTCTAAAGTGTGATGGGGTTTCTACCAGGGGCTACCGGTAGATACCCTATTAGGCTATTGGTACCCTAATGTTATTTTTATGGCCTTCCATTATACCGCCACGATAGGCAGCACAATGGGATTTCTCTTTATTACGCCATCAGACTTTCACCGCAAGCGTGCTCTAGCGACCCGTCTCTAGCCAGCCAGGTAAGGCAAGAAAGAGGTGGGAGTCCGCATTAAGAGTGAACAGCTTGGGCACCTAATGCACTTCATAACTTTTATTAGACAACACATTCAAACAAGAAACAGGTAGCCAATCAAATAGTGTCGTCAAAATGACGACCATTAAATATATATTCGTGACATCATGTAACGTATATTATGGTGCTTCAGAGTTCATAGTCAAGTCAAAAAGAACTGTCCAAAATCAATTCGAGTATAAGGCATCATTAGCAAAACAATCTTGTAAGATTGCCTTCCAAGTAAAAAAAAGTTATGTCACGCACGGATTACCTGCGATGTGTCGAAGACAAAATAATAATATGTATAGTTTCAGCTGGAAGACAGTTCAAGACTGTCTGTCTTAGACAAAAAGTATAACTTTAAGAGATGATGGTAGACTCAGTTTTAGGGTTATTTAGCATGCATAGAAATAAAAGAGCTCTTTCGGTTCGACAGTTATTTTAATTTAAAATTTCAAAAAGCAAATACAATAATCTCCGCATGACTCGTCTCATAAAGCTTTACACGTAAAGTAGTTATCTTTAATAGTACAATAATAATAAATATAACAAACAGTGAAGTGAGGCCGCGCCGCGCGCCTACTTGTCCTTGTCCTCCGCCTTCCGGCCCAGCGGCACCGCCGCGCGGACCCTGCGACACAACTGCGTTACTACCGCGGACCATGGCTGAGCGGGGCTCGCTAACTGATTAGGGTCTTTGTTTCATGAAAATTTCAGATTCCATTCCGCTCAAGTTTAGATGTGGAGGTACTAATTATATTTTTTTAACTAGTCGTCCTAGAATAATTAAGAATTAAATAGGTGCGAATCTAAATAAAGCACTTGGATCAATCATCATAATCATCATGCACAGCCTTTGTCCTCCCACTGCTGGGCATAGGCCAGCCTCGACCTGAGGCTTTACTAACATTATATTATATTAACCAAGTATTAACTTGCTTGGTTGGAAGCGGTCATTATATAAATTACGTGCCAGTACTATCAGCATCAATAAATATCATTAGTTTTTAGCATCATGTCCCTCCACATCAACAACGAGATGTTTTGGTCGAAAATGAATTGCAAGCATTTTCGATAACTAGGGTCAGATGCCCCCCCCCCCCCCCAGCTGCACAGTGTTACTGTGAGCGGCATGAGCGGCGGGCTTCAGCCCTGAGCTACACACTACAGTCACAATACTAACTTTGCGGAGATCTCGTTGATCTTTCCACGAACAAACTCCAAGTTGGCGTCCACCTGAGCCTTGTTCATCTCGTACGCCTTAGGCAAAGTGAACAACGCTATCCATCCTGAAAACATTTAAAGTAACAATTAGAAACATTTATTTAATGGATTTCGTTTTTAAGTCATTTTATTCTGTGTAAAATAAAAACCGATTGTTGCAGTGGTCAATAATGAGTATCGTACTTAGTGTTAGAAAATGTATTATAATTAAAAAACAACATATACTTGTTAAACTGGTTCCTATTTTTTTTTATAATGACCAGATTCTCTTTCAACAGGTACTATTTGTACATAATCGGAGCAAAAACGAGTAACATATAGAGAAAGTACAATCTCTCAAGTTTCGAGTTAAAACACTTGTGTTATATTTAGTAAGTATGGCTTAAACGAAATAAGGTGATTAGGGATTAAAATTCTATACCTACAGCAGAAACTAGTCATCATCATCATTCCCCTGCCCTCATCCCAATTATTTTATTTGGGGTCGGCGCAACATGTCATCTTCTTCCATACCTTCCTATCGGCCGTCATCTTGCAAGAAACACTCTTTACAGCCATATCGTCTTTCACGCAATCCATCCATCGTTTCGTTGGTCAGCAGAAACTAGTATAGTATCTATTATTATAGTGTTGTCTGGGCAGATGCTGATTAGCATATTAGTCATGAGCGACGCACACTTACGACACTCTTATTTATGAACAATGACATACTTTACATTTTGCAGAATTCGATAGCGTAGGTGTCACGTTTTATTATATAGATTTGTTGAAACGAAGTCGACTTTTATGAGAGTATTAAATTAAATATAGCTAGTTTCATGAACCACTCGGAGTGTGAAGTGTGCGTGACACTTGCAGCGAGTGTGCAAGTGTGTTTGTTGTGTACTTATTAAAACAATACAACAATAGTCGCAGTCACAACTCACCGAACAGGACTTAGTGAATCTATGATCTAGTCTAACGCAATTACATTTTGTCTTTTTGGTATTCATATGGAATCCTACAAGTGAGGATTGTAAACCAATGTATTATAGTGGGTTATATTTTTGTATTTTTTACATATTAACTACATATGTAAAAAATAAGTATTCCAGATCTTTTAGTGTAGAAACTTCCACATTATTGTTTTAGGCTATTGTAATCGTACAAAAAGTTACCACTTTTTTATTTTGTCATTTAGAATAGATAACTCATGTAAATGATTATAAACTCATTATTTTTCACTGACCGAGTATGATGAGCGTGATGCCATTGAAGCATGCGCCCACGTACGTCAGGCACCACAGCAGCACGCCGAACTTCAGGGAGTCCACCAGGTCCTCCACCAGGAACAACCTGCAACACGCGACAATCCTTACTGCCTACAATGCCATCTCAATGTGCACTACTCTTTACAACTCTATATCATGACAAAGGGATCTAAAATATTTCATTTGTATTGTATCCAGTAGCATCACTTAAAGTCTGAAAAATAATTCATTATTTTTCTTTAAGTTGATTAAACAGTCGCCACAACATCAAATACATCATCCTTATACCACGGATAAATAAATAACAAGCACTTACAATATTTTAAGTATCCTAAGTTACCCTTTGAGCCTGCGGCCTGAACATAGCCTTTTCCCAAAGGGAGGGCCAGGAGAAGTACCGTCGGTTGTAGGAAGAGTAAGCTGTGGTGTTGTTACCTGCGCAGCTCGGCGAGCGCGGCGTTGAGGTGCGCGGTGGCGGCGGCCGCCAGCGCCTGCGCGCGCTCGGCCGGCACGCTGATGTCCTGCTGCAGCAGCCATCTAACAATAACACGGAAAGCGCGTTACAAACATACCTTCCATGTACTATCATTTATAAAACGCACTCTGATTAATCTGACAGGAGTACTGCAATACAAAACTAGATACCGGTGTTTTTACCTCACGGATACCGTTCACTTGCTTTACAAAACGACAATATTGAAACTTTAGAGACTTACTTTCTAATTTTATTTGAACTAGTTTTAGAAATTGAATGTCTCAATATAAAAGTTAACGTCACCATCATTCTAAGTATGTCAGTAGACAATTTGTAAGTTTTGCTTACCGCCTACTCAGCTGTATCGTCCATAGCTTTATTCATTGAAAGAAAACATCATGACAGCATGAAATTATGTGTCAAAACATAAGTTTCCAATTCAACACGTTGTGATATATATAAATATATTCCACTTCTATTATTTATTATTATGATGAACAGACGTAGAATTACGAGATTTCCGTACGTAAATGAACTAGTTGGTACCTTTTTTGTAATTCGTTTAGAATATAGATGAGGCTTGCTCCCTGAGCTCGGACAGTACGCGCATTGCGACGAGTTGACGAGAGGGCGACTCACCCGAGACACTCGCTATGATTACATAAGAGACTGCTACATGTGTGTTGTGCGCACAGGTGCGTCCGATACCATCTGTTATGGCTTCTTCACACACGATGCCCTAAGCGATAGGGCTCAAAGGCATGTGGGTCTTCAAATATCAATGGAAACATGAAAATTTGTTAGTATATTGCTGCATTTTTTCTATTTGTTCTTTGAAAACTACCAATAAACTTCATTCGAATGATATGAATTCGTATTTAGTATAGTAAATACTGCTACCTATACAAGTTGTTACAAAGACGCGTGTTCTCGATGTTGATAACTAGCTTATCACACAACAGCGTAGCGCGCACATGTCATGGCTCGGTGCCGGTCTTGCATTGCTGACAGTGCGGATTTACTACGAATAACCATAAGAGGACTTTAGTTTTAGCTTACCTAAAAAAATATAGTCTATCATTTAGCTCGCAATCAGAGCCAATGATTTAATAATATTGTATGAAATTAGAAATATCCACTTACAAAGCTGTTGGGAGAAAGCCTACCGATATCATTTTTATTAAGGCAATAACAATTCTGCCATATTCAGTTCATCTAATAATCTGATATCATCACTTTAATGTAATATTATCATCATCTAATAATCTAACTTCAAAGTGATGATATTGGGCAGAAAACTTGAGGAATGCGTGACTCACTTGAATGGATGTCCGTCATTGGTCTTCTGCACCGCTTGCAGCACGTTCTTGTAGATGCGGAAGGCGACGGCGGCGGAGAGCGCCAGCAGCGAGGCGTAGGCCAGCACCGACACCACGGAGCAGCACGCCAGCGCCACCAGCAGCGCCAGCCCCGCGCCCAGCGCCGCCCCGCTGTGCGCCGCGCTGCGCCAGTAGATCAGCGACTCCACTGCAACAGCGCCAGCGTCAGCACCCTAGCCCGCCATGCCCACCACTGCTCTCGCTCCCATCAGTGAAACCAGTTTGATGCGAACATGCCCGCGATAAATTCCCATTTCCATTCTTGAAAGGCAATCCGTAACATAATTATATTAATATCGTATTCTCGATCTCGACTGCGTACGTAACGTTTTTAATTCATCTATCTATCAAACAACCAATCTCTATGAAGAAATGTATTTTTAAACAACCGTATACGCTGTACACGTCCAATGTGATCAATGGAGTTGGTAAAATTTACCGTTATCCGTTTTCGGGTGTCGTCTCTCTCGTTGAATTAAAGACACAATATCACGATACGATAATATTAATTGTCAGTAAGCTATTAACATAATACAAAAACCGCACCCGAAAGAATCAACCATATGCCGTCAGCAGCTGTTGATGTTTGTGTTTCGAACAAATTCAATTTTGAACTATCGCACTTTATTGATAAGATTAAGAATGAAACCTAATAAAAGATGAAAGAAAACTTAAAGTACGCGTAAAAAACTACACCGTTTCCCGAAAGTAGTCCGCCAAGTCCTGTGTAGGAGGGCAGACGTTATTGTCGCACCGGCCTCGCTCGGGCGCGAGCCGGGTGACGTGGCGGCGTATACCTGGTCCTCGGGGCGGCAGCGGCTCGTACTGCGCGGAGTGTCGCGGCGAGTGCTTGGGGCGCGCCATGTCGCGGGAGTGAGCGAGCGCCGGACTGCGGCGGCCGGCGCACATGGCGAGCGCCACGCGGCCCTACCTTTCTACACACGTCATCGTGACGGTGACCCGCGGCGACTCGGGCCCGCCACGCGACCGATCTCTCGCTCGCTGTCGAACGCCGCGCCGCGCGCCCGCCCGCTACATAGCCTACACTACTCTCGCGGTGCACTACTACACCTACGAACTTAATACTTAACTGCCATCCATTCACATAAACGCTCTCATTCAGATTCCTTTTACCATGCGATGTCAACGTACCAAGAAAATCATCAACATAGACCGGATGCCGTTTAGAATAAATCTAAACTAATCAATGGATAGATATTTATAGCATAATTGAGAACCTGCACACTTTCAGCTTTCCTTCGACGTCAAATCGTATCAATATTAAAATAAAACCTTTGTAGCTTTTAATATTCTAAAAACTTCTCGTAGAATATAAATCAATGCATGTCTCTCAATAAAAAAAATTGTACCCAAGTATGAAATAAATAAATTATCTCGATAAAGTTTATGCCTCATCAGTTGGTTTTCTTATCAGGATTTTAGTCAATGACTCGTGTCTGAAGAAGAATGTCTATAGAAAACGCATCAACGTGCCAGGACCGTAGCGGTGCATTAGTAGCGGTGCCGCAACACTTCACTTAACATACAACATTCCAGCATCACCCGTCAGCGAGTTGGATGCGAGAGCGTCGAAATTGAAAGTGGCTGCGTACACCGCATGGGGAAAGGCTTTCGTTATCGTGGCGCGGGCGAGCTCTGGCGCGCTCATCTGCACTCCAACGGCGAGCCACAACGCACGCACTCGCGCACTCGCCCGCACTTGGCAGACGCGCCCGCCCCGCCCGCCCGCGCCGCACACCCTTCCACGCACGGTCAATGCCATCCACTCATAATTGCCTTATCAATAAGTTGCATACTACCAATGTTACTACAACGATCCACAACATACAATCAGACTAAGGACAAACAAAACTCGATCGGAATAGATGTCATTACTGTCGGTGCTCGCGACTTCATCCTCTTTTAAAGTGTCCTTGGGGACTTTTTTAAATTATTTAGGCTAGACCTCACAAAAGCAGCCCAGTTCATGTATCTAATGACTAGAACACGTTCATGATAAAAAAATAGGTATTTATGAGATTTGAATAAATTTAAAATGAATTTTTATTCAATATTATGATGCAATTCGTAGTTTTTTAGAAACACAGCAGAAACAACGGCGAGGGGCGCGGGCGGCGGCGGTTTATCATTTTTAAGAGTACTTTTCAGATTTTTCTTGTTTCAATTTTTCTTCGTACTTATTACCTTAGTAGATGATAAAAAAAACGCGCCTAGAGGTATTTTACGTCGGATACATGAACTGGGCTACTTTTGTAAGACGACTAAAAAATCACCCTGTATATTGTAAAGATCTGTAACTTAGGTACATATGCCCACAATAAAGATACTTTGACCTTTTTGATTTAATACTAAATTCCATCCCCTAGTCCCTATTTTTACTGTATATAAATACACCCTTGAGGTAAAATATCAAACCAGCAATATGGAACCAACAGCTACGAAAATAACTTTCAAGCTTCGAGCTCTTAAAATGATCATACTTACACAACTCATGATCACGCTTTCAAGTTTTTCGAAGTAGCCTGTACATGTACATTAATATCAGATATGAAACATATTTATCTTTGAACCCTAAATTGTGTTTGTTTTAGTAACTTTATTAGAAAAGTTACTTTATAAAATGGGCCTATGAGACGTTACTAAATAGTTGTTTTAGTGCGGAACTGAACATTTCATCCATTTCAAAAAATGAAAATATTCCAGTAGGCCTCTATGCCACTACAGCTCAGCAGTTATTAATGATCATGAGCATAATAATAGTAATAGCTAAAGCTAACTCAATAAAGACTGCACGTTTTAATTCAATATAGATTTCATCACAAGATTATTGACTGGCACATGCCATATATAATGTGTATCTGGAATATATTTTCTCCGCTTTTGTTAAGCTAAATCGTTTTATAATAGCAGACAGCAGTAGTCAGTTTGAGTTAGGCGTAATATTCAAAATATTTAGTTATCTCTGCACCTTACAACTATTACGTATATGATGTCACGATCTGACGATTTCTACCTAGCGATTACTAGCCAAACGTACATGACCAACTCAGTCACCGTGTGCAGTCTGGTTGCACAATATGTACTCATTCACTCATACATCTGCACACTACATACATTATTCCGCACCTGCTCTGCATCTCTAGATCAATCAAACGGAACGGGGTACTGGATTGGTGCGCGTGAATGAAAGTGGGAAAAAAATATAGAGCAGATCATCGTAAAGATGAAAGCGGTTACAAAATGTAAGAGAGAGACAATGGATGTCGGCAATGAGTGGACGTGGGGACACTGCCACCGCCATGCGGCACCGGCCGCTGCGGCCGACACCGCAGCGGTAAAAATAACGCGCAGTCCCGCAGCGCGCGGCGTCGCGGAATCAGACACGCGCCCGCAACATACGCTCGCCTTCACAAATGATCGTTGTATGACTCCCCTCAATAGCACATTATACACTAACCTCACGACTGTTTCAATCTAAAGAGAGTTCAAAACCTATAAATGTAATAAAAACGTAAGGCATCATTAAAATAATGTTACCACAATAGGTCTAAGCAAATAGAAACGTTTAACAAAGGAAAATAACCGTGATAACGTAAACTAACGACTCTTTGTCTTCGGCGATAGTCTGGTCAAGCAGTCCACGATAATATCTAATTGCAACACCAAAGAAATTTTAGATACGGGTTTTATTTTTACTATCGGCACAAGCTGTGGAATGTGTGTGCTTTACATGTTGTGCTTAGTGCTAATCACAGCCATAAATGTGTTGAGCAAGACAAAAAATGGAAACAAAAGGCTTGAGGCTTGCGTGACATTAGTTTACTTAGAAAAACTGATGAATTATAATGTAATCTTGGGACAGCTGACAAGTTTTCTATATTCAAGTTTGCTGTAATATTTTTGCACTAAAACCGTCATTTTGATGCATTGTAGGTACAACCAAAATCAATTATATAAAAGCCTCCGCAAGGGCTCGATCAATTCTCATGAAATTTTGTGTGCATATTGGGTAGGTCTGAGAATCGGACAACATCTATTTTTCACTGCAGGCACTTCCTTTCATTCGTATATAATGTTTTTTTCTGAACTATGCCAAAACAACGTTTGCTGGGTCAGCTAGTAATTTATAAATGTTACTCAAACTAGAGAACACAATTTTCCCGGCTGTTTCCAGGCCCCGAAATCCCGGGATGGTTCTTGGCTAAATTCGGGATTTTCGAAATGGCCACAAACAATTCTAGTTCAAATTCCGCAGTCCGTTGCGCCTTGGCAATAACCTGACCTACATTAAGCATTGAATTATGAAAGCAGCAATGAAGCAGACAATTTTTTTCGAAATTCAACGTAGTTTTTTCAGTATGTTTGACTCTCATCAAAAACACTAGTTTTTTTTCTGTTTGATTTTGTATGAAAACAAAATGGCACTTACACACATTGATACTTAGTACCATATTTTGAAATGCTGGATGTTTTTTTAAGGAATTACTCAATCTTTTTTCACTAGCCATATAGCTCAATCTTTGGATAGATAAATATGATTGCGATTGTATTCTCTAGTCAAGACACACTGTATTCAAGAGTTGCTCTTATGAAACCAATAAGATAACAAGAGTAGGTATGTGTAACATAATCACCTATCTGTCTCTGACAAGTGTGAGACCAGAGCGACACCGCGGCTTATCACAAGCTAGGCACCGGGACTGTGCCGGAGCTGCGGAGGAAGCAACTCATCTACCCACCCTACTTTTGGAATATGCTTGCAGTGATTATTTATTAATGCATTTAACCAACATTGGCCATAGAAGATCATTAAACATACATGTAAACATTGACTAACCGGTGCTCTAGGCATTCTATCTATAATTAGGTGATGGACGCGACTTCGTTGTTCGTTCTTAAGATAGAAGTTGGGATTATTTTAAATAGTATTTTTGTTTTAGAGTGCACGCAAATATTCCCCGTTTCTGATCCTGGTAATCGTAGCGTGATGGTATATGATTCTCAATAAATGGGCTATCTGAATTTCCGAGTTCAAAGTAACTCTTACTCGCAAACTCGGAGCAATGCTGTTTATCATCATTTTGAAATGATAACTATTACAACAAATATAATTTTGTCGACCAATCTTAAAACTTGTCCCAACTTTATCGTCGTAAACTGAGCGTATGAACGTAAGATATATATGACACATGGCGTGTATAGCGTGGGTACGGATAAATACCACGTGGAGCGCAGAAGGGTTATAACGTTCCTTGATTATTTTTTTTTGATATTTGATAAGTACCAACAACGTATAGTGACGAGCTAAACTATATCTAGGAGCCACTCCGATCACACAATCTTTGTAATGTATTTCCTTTCTTATCCTTTCTTACCGCTAAAATCCGATAACTCAATCCTACACACAGACTTTATAATAATAAGCCTCTTTTATTGCGTTGGGGGATAAAAAGATCTTTCTTTTACTTACATAAAAACATTACACAAAAAGACTACATAAAAAGACGGTAAGAACTATACGAGTCAAGGTATAATTACTTGGCAAGTTTAAGACCAAGGCGAAATCAATAAGAAAACGATGAAATATGACTTAAGAATGAGGTCACATAGTAGCCGGGTAGGTAAGGCAAACAATCCCGCTAGGTAATAAAGATCCTAAATGACATACACAGCTCGAGACACGTCCACGAGCGCAGCTTGTCGCGAGCAACGCTTTTTGTTCACAAACATTCAGTTACTGCCAAGGACGCGCACGATCCGTGACTGTCCTGTTCATCATGACACTTTCATAGTTCGGAGGTAATGTTTAGCTACTGAGGATTGGCACCTAAACGAGTGCTTTGTACGGAAAACTTGTCAGCCTGTAACAGATACGCTTAGAACCTACTACTGCCTACTCTAGATACCTACAACAGGTTATAGGATTCCTACGACCTCCGCTATGCGATCGAGTTTCCCTTGTTAGCCGCATAGAAAACCAGGAAACAAAGCAAAACCAGCCTTCCGTTAAAACATTCCGTGGCGAGCTAAGGTAGGCTACCGAGGCGAGGTTACGAGGGGACACGCGTCGGGTCACTTCTGGGGCGTTGGTTACTAATTAAATTAAAACGATATACATTGGTCTGCTTTCAAAAAGAAGTACCTGTTTTGCAACATTACAAAGTGCAAAAAAATAGTGTCTGGGAATGGCAGGAACTCTCCCTAATAGGAAATAAACTAATTTACTCCCATTAAAAATAATGCTTTTAAAGAGCAGAAGTTAAAGCTATGGGTAACGATTGCAGACAATATATGCCAATAATGGAATATTTTCTGGCACGCCGCCGCTATCTGTCGCCAAAGTGATTCGATAATTAAAAAGCTATCTTATAACCGATCTAGCTATATTAATAATATTAATTCGGACAAGTCGGCCGACGGTTTGTCAAACGCTATAAATCAGGTTGTTGCCGGCCTTAGCATCGGTTAAAATGAAGTCTAATTTCATCTTGGCCGGTGATTTGATGTCTGCGGGGTGAGCAGCACGGCTCCGCGCATGCGTCGCCACACATTCATTATCATCACAATATTAATGACATTCAAGATTCAGACTATGAGCGGGCACCATACCGCTCTATACACCACAGTACTTTATCATATGAAGCATCTGATTTATCAAGACACCGCCCGTCGCGTCGTTGTCGCAGCCGTGACGACACACAATTAGCTAGTACGTGTTGCACACATATATGCACCTTTTTGTCCCATACAACAGATATAAATACACACGACGATGCAGTGGAATTTTTTCACTGATTTCGTGGTCAATGACAGTATAAAAATGCGACTCCTAAGTGATTTTTAGTCATGGTCTGACAGCAACATTCTTATGTGTGCCATTCGTAGGAGCTAATTGTGTTACGTTTTATCTTGGTTGGCGACTCATTATGTGACGTAATTCGTTGCAAATTATGTCTTATTAAATAATAGTGATCCATTTAGGACGGTCTTGTCAAACCTTGACTCGACACGCGGAGTTATTATTGTTCTGTCACTGGCGGCGGTGACCGCTATTTTTTTGTGGCTTTGTGAGAGTCCGCATCTAGAAACGCGACCGAAATGTGCAGAGAAACTAGCCATCACCAAAACCCGCTTATTATCACAATCACCACCACCGTAAGCAAGTTCCACCATCACTGGCGACCGAGTCCGCAAGTCTCCGAGACGAGCAGTTATCGTTTATGTCACTGGAGAAGTGTCAACACCGAGCTCTCACAAACACTACGAGTGCGCCAGTGGGTCACAGTGCAGGGCCGCAGGGCGCGAGGCGCGCTGCCCGGGCGGCCAGGCGGCCGGGTTGGCGGCGCGCCACCTAAACGTATTTCTGCCCTCCGCTTGCCACGACCACTCACCTTCGGGGTGCAGCCTCTGCGGGTCGAACCAGGCATCTGCAATAGAAGGCTGCGCGTTAGCGGGTTAGTCGCGACAGACAGAGAGGAAAGCGGGGCAAAGCGAAGTCGGCGCGCGGGGGAAGGGGGCACTTACACGGGTTGAGGACGCTGCAGAGGGAGGGCCCAGAGTCCGGCATGCTGTCGATTTACGTAACGCGGAGCGTGAATAAGAAATAGGCGGCGGACGGAGCGCGCGCCGCGCCGGACTCTCGCGTCGATACTGGCGGCGCAGCCCCGCGCCGAGCCCTCCGCCGCCCCGCGCCGCAGCCCTCCCCGCGCGCGCCGCACGCATGCGCACCTACCACCCGGCTCGGCATATGAACCAGCACCCCTACATGCCGCAGCTCCACCACCACCCGACTCCAGCATACGCTATAGGCACAGCTCACCCGACACCCAGGAGCCCACGATCTCGGAATTAGTCAGGCGACATACAATGTTATATTATAGATCGTGGTGCGGTTAGTACATTATTTTGTATGTTAAAGTGGTGCAAGCAAATATTAGTCAATATTAACTCTTATTCTAATAGGAACATAAACTGAGGTCGCGTCAGAGGAGATGACGATGTCTTGTACCTATGAACACGGCGTGAAAAACGGGCTTGCAGGTCACTCATTGCGCCACAGCAGAATACATGAAATAATTTCAAGAGCCGAGCTGCGCTCACCTGCAAAGTGCAATCCTCTCATAAACTCTAAACAAAGCCTTCAAATTGAAACGTTAACGTGGTAAAGTAACCGCTTCAAGGTTAAATAGGCAAAGCCACAAACAATGACACTTGGTAAGGATGGCGATGCCGGCGCGTCCGGCGCAGTGTTTACGTCTTATCTGCTACCTTTTGTGTGTTGTTGCGATGATTCATAATTATAACCGTGATGCTGACGTTAGACTCGTTTAGCGCACAATAAGCACTACATGATTTTCACAATAGAAGCTGCTAAGTGCCAACCAAGTTCAGGTTAATCAATGTAATCGTGTTCCATTCTAGAATTCGCCAAATAAGGTAAACGCTCCTAATACGGCGGTAGTCAAAATCGCTTCCTATTACGGTGGTATTTATATTTTCGCGTTTTATTCCCGTTTTATTCAGTGTAGGTACACCAAAACCGAAACTATTTATTCTAAATCTTTTACTTTATGACTTAACTGACATTTGCAATTATAGCACTTAGACAACACAACAAAATCAATCAGTCTCTGTTACGTAATCGACGTGAGACGTGTTTCCATACAAACGCGGAACAACAAAAGTAAATACACAAATATTTAGAAACTAAGTTTTTCGTATTAAGATGCCGTTCGAGTTTGTTCTTTTGTTATTTATAGCATTTTCTTATTATTACACTCACTATTTAAATAGCTTATTTTATATTTGTAAGTCATTTTTTACCAAAAAATTTAAAAATAAAACACCGCCGTAATACGATACAAATTTTAAAAATTAATCCTTATACGGTGTTATGACTCCGAAATAGGAAAAGTACTGGTCATGTTTAATTGTTTATAACTTTCAATTGATTAACTTATTCAATTAGTTTCAAGTTTAGTTGAAATAATTATTAATCACATAACTTAAAAACCATATTCTGAGGTATGTGTTCTTAATTGGAAATCTAGTTAAATATGAAAACTGTCGAGTAAAAAATGTTAGTTTCTTAGAAAAGGCAAAAATGGGAAGGTGTATTTTGATTTATTACAAAACATTTATTTTGTATAAATTTTGACTTGAGTTTTACAAATCTGAGCCAAAAAACTGTTAATGTTTGATTAGGCATTTTTACTCTTTTGTTTATCGAAATATTTATGGGTCAGAATTAGGATTATCGAAAAAATGAGTGGTTTTCCTATTACGGAGGTAATTATTTCCAGGTAACTCCGTGTAGGGTTCTAAGATCTCCTATTACGGTTCTATTCATTTATCTATAAATTTAATAAATCTGTAGAAGGGTCAATTCTGTACACTGAAAATATTGAAAAAATAAACAGCAGCGAGTGACCAAACCCAAATATGTGATTAAAATTTATTTTGTCTGTCTGTATGTTCAGGCATCACGAGAAAAATAACTGTTCGATTTCGATGAAACTTGGTATAATTATACCTTATTTTTCAGTTTTATCCATAGACGTTGTTCTGTAGAACTGCGGGTGCCGGGGAAAGTGATTTAATCCCTCGAATACTATTGATTCTCAACAATTTCAGATCAGGTCAGATCAAGGTCAGAATTACTATGAAAAAAATACTTACTACAGAACGCGATCTCAACAACAGTAGCTCTATAGAGGGATGTCCGTAGTTATTATAGGCCTAGCCGTATTTGGGTCCCATACATATTATATGTCATTGTCAGAGTTACTCAAAATGGAAATAATTTAACAATTTAATAAAATCAATTTTCAATAAAAAGGAAAAACTTTTACTAACACATAACTATTATTAAATAAATATTATTTGTACGGAACTTTAATGAATATAAGTTCTGACCCTCCGTATTAGGAGCCGTCTACCGCAGTAATAGGATCAGAGCAAAATTTTACCTCCGTATAAGGGAAAATCGACCAGACTATTTAAATAATTCTTTAAAATAAGAAATATCATCAACACAATCATAGTCTCAACGGCAATACAAAATATAAATTCCACTTTTAACGATAGAATTTTTTTCCACCTTTAGAAATACCTATAAATTCTTATTTTTGTTTCTTACTTTCAAATGTTGCGAAATACCTCCGTAATAGGTGCTTTTACCTTAGTTAAGTAGAATCCAATCTGATTTTAATCTATATGACCCGACAGGTATCTCCTGCCTTTATGTGCTTAGCCAATGGATTTTGTTTTTTACATTTTGCTTATAAATCATGTTTTTACATACTTTTATTAATTTTCCCGTCTTGAAATTGTTAGCACCACTTAAAAATTAAACTTTGATTGAAGTTATAAACTTCACCTAGATGTTGATGTTACTGGGTGATACTTTTTGTAGTAACATAATGAAGTGGTCTAGCCATGGCAACTAGGCGACAAAACGAGGCTACATCTTAGTCTCTTAGCTTATTATTAGAATCTAGCTTACAATCGTGTGGATAATGGATCGTTCATTGCTAAATAGTTTACAAATTTATATTAAGATTGTGATTTTGATAACTGCCTAAAAGTTATGGGTAATTTATTTATCACAAAAAGAATATAACCAGGATAAAACTTTGTACAAATACTAAGATAAACCGATCGAAGTATGAAGTACGTAACAAGTGATAACCTAATTTTTTTTTACATTTCTCTACATAGTTACATGAGTTTGTATTCATTGTCATTCTAAAAATTATACCAACTAAAATTCGTGTTGAGTATATCAGACCAATTGAAACGGAATATTTTTTGGATGATCCGAGTGGGTCGATACTCAATGGTATCGTGTTAGTCATCCAGTATATGACCTATACATCTTTGACTTATCCATATACTCGGGTCTCTACGCTGACGGCTAGCTGACAGTTACGGCTGAGTCACTGTGGAAACAACTCGATAATAACGATCGCGTGATGTTATAAAATGCAAGCCCTAAAAAGTACCCTTGTAGGGTTTGTCGTAGAGTGAGTAGATGTTCCCAAAGCTCATAGCGCCACGGCCAACGACAAGTTATTGGCACACTAGCTATTACAACATGATTGTACAAGATGAGTCACGATACAAGTTTGTAAGTAGTATGTAATGAGTTACTTTAGATAGAAAACCGCAACTTGTGGCAACTATTGGAAAAAACTAATGCGCTCGTTTTCGAATGATCGTAAATCAAAAGTCAGTTTAATTGGAGGCATCTTTATACAAAGCCAAGGATGTGTTTTATTATTAAAGGAAGCTGCAGAATATTGCGAAATTAAAAAAAATATATTATTTCATTTTATGTAAGAACTTTTTTTGCATAGCTTTCCAAAGACTGAGTCGATGATTCGAATAAGCAAAAGTAACCATTTTTATTCCCTAATTTCATTGAAGATTTCATAAAAGATTTAAATAGCATGCATACATTCAGAATCTAAGCTTATTGTCTCAGTAGTAAGGGTACACCTGAAAAAAATAGGGCCAAGTTTCATAGTAAATTAAACATAAGTGACGTGAGCGACGCCATGTCGCGCCGGTTAAAAATACCCCTTTGCGAGTTCGAGACTGCCGCGATGACGTCATCGACTACCTGACGTGGCGTACTGTTTTCCTTATTTAAGTTCATTGTATCTTTACATTGAGGACATCATTATCGAGAACACCACAATGTAGAGAGGTCAGTTCCTGACTTCCTGAGCAATCGAACAGCCCGCGGGATTTGTTACTGGTGCATATTTGCGCTTAACGTGAGATATATTTTCCATAACCTTGATTTTAAGACCTATAAATCCTACAATGTGTAGCCATCAGGGAAGTTTCGAAGTTTGCTATGTAATTAATATAGTTTTAGTGTCCTTCTTAGAATACATTAAATTAGAATAAAGTTATCCTTTCACTTGCCTAACCGCATGGCTTATTTGAATAAGAACAAGAATATACATTTCCGCAAAAATCTACCTGATTTATAAAATGAGTAGATTTTCCAGAGCGACTGCTTGTATAATCCAATAAGCACCCGCGTGTGTTTCATAATGTCTTGGGATGAATGCGTAGGTAAGTGCGCTCTTATATACTGACCAGCTTTATACACACCTATGTACATATGCAGTCTCGTCCATTCCGTGTAAAATTAAATTGACATCGGACTAACCCTACTCGCGCCATTCAATTCTAATATGGATGTAAAAGCTCGTAGGTTAGCAACAACGTGATCCGTTTAAATAAAGAGAGCAGACGGTGTGTCTGTGTGGTGGTTGGCGAGTAGCGTATCGATCGCCACCCCCGACCCTCCCTCGCTACCCGCCACACGCCAAAGGCCTAGCCTTTATTGCACCCATGTCTGGGTTTTTCCAGAATTCAGTACGAGTCATCGTATCGCATAGCGACCAATTTTATTGCGTAACATTTAAAATCCATCATCAATATATCAGACGAATAACACCGATGAGTATGCGGTAAAGTAAAAGTTTGAATGTATTTCCCACATTCAAAGAGTATTTTACAAAATACTATGAATTCGTGAAAGCCTTCATAAGTTGGACATTACATGGTCAACCGGAACCGTGATTATTATGTAGTAAAAAGGTCCATGCGTAGGATAAGCCAATAGTTGTGGTGCACCTCTATAAAGTATGTTTTTGTCTGCATCATTACAAGCGAATAAACAAGAGGGTGGCAGAGAAATGACGTCACATTGTGTTGCGCACAAGGGTGTCACAAGAGCCTCAACATTTTTGTGAAGAGGTAAAAAATAGGTCAACGGGTGCACAAGAACCGAGCAATGGACGTAGCATTTTGCCGATATATCATATAATAAGCCCAAAAAACAATGTCCCAAGGTCTGCGGATTACTGCAGTCGATTATATAGTGATATGGATTTTTGAAAAAGTGGTAAACACCGTTCTTTTTTCACTCAATGTACAGCAAAATACATTTCCTTAAGTTTCAACCGTAGATTAGTGGTCTCGAGTCTGTACGATGAACTTAACAATGCATGGGCATACATATTGCAATTGAGGGGACTGAATAACACAGTTGTATGGACTCTGCGCAGGAAGATATGGACAAGAATTTGACTATGCAAGTGGAAAACAACAGATGTGATAGATAAGATAATGATAAGTAGGAAAACAATACGCTGACCAAAATTATAGGACCATTGCATCAACGAAGGCTTGGAGTACATTTACAATATATAAAGACCATAAAGATTCGATCCTACTACGGAATAAATAATAGTATCGGTTCTTCAGAAATATAGCTACTGCCAATGGTCGGAAACGAATCGTAACAGAATACATGCGTTTAGTATAGTTTCGAGTGGCAACAGCTACGACTCTCGACCTACATGTGGAGGGTTGTTGATGCACAGAAGCGATTCTAGAATTCGAGTATAACTAACATTTTCTAATCAATTTCAAATATCTAGAAAGTTAAAGTATACATAGATACTATATGTAGCAATAGGCTTACAATCAAAATTTTATTTAACGTCACACAACTTGCTTTTTTATGTTCACTTCTTTTTTGTCACGAGTACGCTAAGCAAATTTAATTATTTAAACTTTATCAATTTAAATACAAATCAATTAAAACTGTGTATATGATAACCGTGTATCAGAGCTTGATCACGATGCTTATCAATGAAATCTATCAATTGCAATTTTACAGACAGCGTCGAGGTCGATCCGGACGAAAAGATCGTTTGAGAATAAAAATAAAACGACATTATATACCGATAAAAGTATTCATATTATTCATAGCAACATAAGACGCATTTGACGTCCAACGAGTATGTCAAATGGGTCTAATGTTGCTAAAACTTGTTCCTGCATGGCATGGAACTCACTAGGCCAAAATTAACAACGGAAGCTGAGCTGACGTAACATTTAGAGCAGAAGAAGAGGCAGCTGTAAAATGTGTTGCACGAACTCTTATAAAATTAACAAACAATGATCGCGTCGTAAGTCAAAGTTGAATAAGTTTACGGAATAGGAAACCTCCTCAAATATTCGAAGTGGTGAAACTTACGTGAGATATCGTCACTTCCGGATCCCATGTTTCACGCACTATAATGTCCACACAAAAGGCAAGTCCTCGCGACTATGAGTCAGAGTCGCAGCTCAAGCACGACGCTACATGAATGTGAAGCCAGCACTCGGAACACTTGGCTGTGAGCGGAGAGCAGAGCGCTGGTGAGCGTGCGACGTGAGCGCTCAACGGGTGTTGCGCTTGTGAGCGCAGCGCCAGCGCGGTGCTGCTTCACCGATGCTAAAATTAGCGATGGTGGCGTCGTCGTGCTTGTGCATACCAGGCGTCACTCGCCGCCGACGCGCCGACGCCGCGGTCTCGCTGAACTAACCCATCAGAGGGACATTTTTTTCAGATAACAAAAAGATTTTTAGCAGTATTAATGCTATTAATACTGTTAATATTTTGATATGTTCTGTGTCTGGGTGTAATTTATCTATAATATGTATGAATTTAGAAATATATAAGTAAGTTTATCAGTTGTCTGGTCACCATAACACAAGCTCTGCTTAGCTTGGGATCAGATAACCGTGTGTGAGTTGTCCCCGGATATATTATATATTATATATATATTGTTTTGTCATTGGCATGTTATTGGGATACAACATTTTCACAATGTGTTTGTGGTATGAATGGTAAAAAATTAGTAAATGTATCAACAAACCAAACTTGGCTTATCATTACGTGAATGTAACTCTAATTTTATACCTTCAGTATTGTTTACAAAAGATAAGATATTCTTTCTAAGATACACACCGTAGCGCGGAATATTTAAAGAAATAAAATCAACGTATGTACATATAACGCAGAACGTTTATAATTCGCCTTAAGTACTTGTTATCAAAAGGGACGAGACATTTTGGAATTTTAAAACTAAAAATTCTCAGTAGTCCAAGAGAATATTCCATCTAAATAACACCTTATAATTTATATGATTACCTACTTGTTTTGCAAGGTACTCGAAAAGACCTCGATGTATTTAATTTCAAATATAATGCATCGACTGATACCAGTCTGATTGAGGATGAGTCACACAAGTGGTTAAATCTTGGTGCAATATTTCATCGTTCAGAAGCCTTTTGTAACATAATTATGAACAATAATCAATTTCAATCTGTGTAGGACAAAGATTGTGGTGGGTAGCAGACAGTGCTTGGTCCGCGAGTGAGCCACTTGTCTACTTAGCGTACAAACATGTTAAAGGGTTGGGGTGCAGGATAGTGAAACTGACATTCTGTGAATAATGAATGGTGTCAGTGTCGGGGCAGGCGGCGAGCGAGCGGACGTCTGCAGCGTGCGGCGTGGGCCCGCGGTGGGTGCCGTTAGCCGTCGCTGCAGCGCGGTCAACGCTCTTACCGCTCCGCCACCTCTGCAACCGACCTCCTCCACCCCTCGCAAGCGCGCCGCCGCCTGCCTGCACCCCCATTGTTGTCCTCATCATATTATTATACATCATTCTGTTTAATCCTTAATGATTAGCTATCACGATGACTGCCAACAAGGCTATTATTTGGTATTTTATGACATCGTTTACATGGTCAAAAGTTAAATAAGTGGAAAACATCGAAAGCTGAATTCTGAATTTTTAAAAAAGTCAGTAGGTACTTAAAATCATAAAGACAGTACCACACTTAGATCTACAGAAACATCTAGATGAGGTGTCACTCGTGTAGACATTCGTGAGCGCGGACATTGTTCACCTGTAGATGTGATTGTTCACGGTCTGTGGCGTGCGGTGCTTGCCTCCAAATAAAACCATTTTAACACTCATCGTAGAGCACAAAAAACCACCGCGCGTTAGCGACAGGGCAGACACGGACTATGAGATCACTTCAGTTTTTAACCATAACTAGGAATTTTAGAAGTAGACAGATATAATTATGTTTAAGTTATAAATATTAAAAAATAATAAATATATATTTTTCTTACCAAGTCCCATTTGGCAGAAGATAACCTCAGCCTCGATCACATGCGCTGTGGGGCGCAACGGTTCAGGCGCAGCAGGCTTCTGCGGCAGAATCGGCTCCGACTTTGTTGGCTCAGGTTTAACGATCTCGGGTTTTGGGGTCTCTGGCTTGGGCTCGGGTACCGTGGCTGGCTTCGGTTCTTCCGGTAAGGGTTTTTCAGGTGCACTGGGCACGGGAGCCGGCGCTGGGGCGGGAGCTGGCGCGGCCGGTGCCAGCACGGGCGTGGGGTCGAGAGGAGGCTCCGGCGTGTAGGCGGTGGCCCGCGCCAGCTCCGGCCGGTGCATAGGGGACTCGCCGGCGGTGTCCGCGTCAGACTCGCTGTCTGTAAACTTGTCTGCGATGTGGTCGGCAGAGGCCGAGGGTGCACGTGGAGCGTCCACCAGGAGCTCGCGCTCCATGTCTAGGAAGCTGCGAGTGGCAGCGGCAGGCTGGCGCTGCGGCGACTCACCCGCCTCGCGCCGCCCATCGCGCTCCAGGTGTTCGAAATCATCCGTGGAGTCCTGGTCGCGCTTCATGGTGGGTTCTGCAGCCGGCGCGTCTGCGACCGGTGCGGTGTCTCCGCTGGCGAGACCTCCGAGGAGAGCGTCGGCGCTATCCATGTTTCCTTATGTGAGAGATAAAAAAGACCGGTGTCGAAAATGATCGATAGGGTGCGGGGAGGCACGAGTGTGAGAAGCTGCGATCGCGAAGGGCGGGTCCTGTCGTGCGTCCTCGCCGTATCGTACTGCGGTCCGCGAGGCGCGAGCAGGCGAGCGGAGTGGCGGCCGCGGCTGCACGACGTCACTCAGCACGAAAAACGAACGGTATTACTCATTGTCGACCCCTCCGGTGCAGCGGAGGCGGCGCCGCTCGCCGGCAATATTATTATAGGTATAATAAAAAAAAATATAGGTAATCAAAGCAAATATATAACAAATACTTTCGAAAAATGTAAAATGGTTCAATAATACTTTGTAGTAAATAAGTTACACCAAAACTGAAATATCTAAAGCAAGCAAGAAATTGCGAAAAGTATTGACTTTCTGTTCCTGACCTTTTTTGAAGGCGCGCTAAGTAAACTCTGCTTTACCGACAGTACCGACACTAACTGACCACAGACTACAGTAAACTCTGTCGGATGTACTGCTATAAGCTTTTGTTTCAACATTGCGCAGCTGACTTCAGTGTTACTAACAATTTACAGCAATAAAAATAAATTTGATTTAAATACGGTTTAAACTTATTTAACAGTATTAAACTGATTTTTTATAAACAAACAGAAAATATTTAGGTGTAGTTCAAATTAATTATTAAATTGATCATCAGGACAAGATGGAATTATTACATTGGTCATTCATATCGGCTGCTTTTATTCGTTTATTTATTTTCATAATTTACTTAAGTTGTCCTTGAGTGAAACTCTTTTTTTTTAATTGAACACAATTACACTATTGTAATATTTTTGGGTAATTAAATCCATAATAATTACAGTATATTCATAAAAATATAATATCAATATAATATTCGAGCACTTTCACACAACACTAAATAGTTTCAAACTAAGCAGCGCTGGTTTTACGAGTACTACGTTACTACGTAGGTAACTGATAAATATGCTTAAATATAAATACACAAAAAACATGTTGATGCTCATCACAAAACCAATTGTCATGGGTGGGAATCTAACCCATAACGTCCGGTATATTAGTCAGGGCTACTCAAAGGGCTACTACGAGATCTTTGTTGAAAAATGGCTGCTTCTTCTTGGTGTTAAAAACCTTATACTCAAAACTTTGAATAAATTTAAAAAACCATTATTCTGTCTAATTAACAAAAATGTCATTTATTGAATGTCATGTCCATTGTTTATGTCGGTAAAACAGTGGAAAATATTTGTCGCAGCTTCAGCAAAAAAGCGCTTTCTTTAGTAGAAAATTAGAAATCTTTATGTGGAAGCGAAGGATGTATGAGGAAGAAATAAAAGCGCAGACACCGCTGTGCAATTGTTTCTTGTTTTATTAATCACAAAATTGTGTAGTGCTAAACGTCACAACCATAAGGATGGCGGCAGTAGTAGCGAATGGACGTGCTAATTCTGGTGAAGGCAACACACACATGAAAATGAAACAAGAATGTAATGGCTCAGGAGAAAAGTTGCTAAATGGTAAAACGGCCAATCACAAAAATGGTTACGTGAAGTCAACACATTTAAGTCATAGCGACACAGTAAGTAGATTTTCAATTATTTTCATAACCTTCCCAAAATCCTAAGTATTACACGAGTTTTTGCCGGTGCACATAATATGACACGCCCCATAGACTGGCACGGGACGTCAACGACGACGAATAGCTGGTGCAATATTGTGTATTTGATGCTATTAATGCCTGGACTCTCTCATTACAAATTCTATTATTCTAAGTCAAGTCAAGAAAATTATAATTGTGATCAATCTGGATCTATTCTATTTCAATCTTGCTATGTATAACTAGGTATTGAAACTTTTTGGAACTTACAAATAAAAATAGTGCTTCAACATAGAAAATACAGTCATTTGTGTGAACACTAAAAACTGTAGGGATTTTTGGTAATTTATATATTTAAACATGAAACTCAGTATTGACGGTGGTAGTGAAGCTTACCAAGAATAGTGAGGAGAGAGAATACCAAAAATATGGTTTAGTTTTTTTTATTTTTATTACGAATCTACTGTGGTGTGTGTCGGTGGACCTCGGTCTGCCAGAAAGATGAATCTCTATAAATGTAACTGTTCATATTTTCCTAAAGATATGTAATAGTATTTTTATTTTATTTACTAATCTGAATGTTTAATAAATAAATTATAAAAAAAATATGACCATAAGTAGCAGCAGGTATTACTTTTCCATTAAAATTCCTATATGTTTATGAATAATTTACTTGTTTTTCACATTGTCTGGATCATTATTTAACTTCACAATAACAATCTTCTTTGTCTATGCTTTTCTTTTGTTGTTAGCTATTAAATTTATCATTTTGGTGTGAACTTTGAATTATGACAATAAATCAGCATTTGTTCATTATCATTTTTGTACAAGAAGTTTCAACAACACAAGTAAGACTAGCTAATGCAGTTGATACTGAATAATTATGTTACAATAAGTTATATCCACATCCGCTAATTTAAAGATAAATTAAAAAAAAATATTTAGAAGTTGACTATGTTTAACTATGCAAGTATGCACTCACTATTATTCTTGAAATAAATGTGTAATAGTGTTACAAGCAGTAATGCACATACAAAAGTATTACTTCATAAGCACACTTTCAATTTTCAGTGTTAAACCTAAAATATTTGTACGCCTGTCCCGGCTAGACATAGTGGTCAATTCCATTGATGTCACACCTATTTACTACTTATGTTCTATGAATAAAGACTTTGTATTTGTACTCACTCCAATACTACAAGTGAATCACTTTTAACTTATAGTAATCTTTATTAATTTTAATGACTATGATATCATTTTTCAGTGCTATAAATAATATAAACCAATTGAATGCTACAAGTGCAATTAACATAGCAAATGAGTTTTGTTACATCTGCATTGTGAGTTTTGTGATTTATTTGGTTGCGCGGGGATCTCGTCACGCGTCACACATATCGCATTGTTTAGTGGTTGGTGGGCATAATCACACCACTCGTTATCAGCGCAACGCGAGCGTCCTCGACTTGCTTGGCTCAGCGCGCTACGTTTTACTTGCTTGTAGATGGAACCAATTGGTGCGGGGCCTTGACATAAACACGGAGATTGAGGCTAACTACAAATATTTCTAAAAGTTTATTGGTGGATGATGGACATATTATGTATAGGCGAAAATATATCTCGGGCCTTCCCCGACTTTTAATACTAATGCATTGATTGATAAATATATAGTTATGTAACATATAGTTAAGGTTCTGCTAAGCAGTCAGTACCTACAAATACATGGGCTAGCAGTGTAGATTTGAGTTCAATCCAAAAAAATCTGAATAGAGAACAAGCATACTGCAGTAGGACACACAGACAATTCAAACTTCATTCGTTTCTGCGTCGGAGATGGAAAAGAAAGAGTAAAAATTTCGCAATACTACATCACGAGACAGGTAAATAATGAAGGCATTACTCTTTTGTTAGAAAATATGTGGCGAGGAGGGTGGAGGTCTGCCGCTAATGGATTGGTCACAGTACGACACATTCATCGGGTCGTTCGAGAAGTGCACGCTGCTGACGGCGGCGCTCACGCACCTCGGCCTCTACATCCTCATGTTCCTCGGCTTCGTCAACCAGCTGCTGTTTAAGCCTAAGGTCGCCACCGAGAAAAACCGAGAGGTGAGTGCCAAAGAAACAAATATCGTTACTAGCTTTGTCTCACATAAACAACCGATGTTACTTTTTACGTGCGTTGTCAAAGATTATTATTTAGTTTTGCAAGAACGGCGTGGCCTCACCCCACTATTACCACCCACAGCATCCCTCGGCGTGTTGGATCTCGTAGTAATAGCCTCGATGGTACTTAGTGGTAAAATGGTTAATAGATCTTAAATTGCCTATACAATTAAAAGTTACATTGGCCTTGCAATAACAGTCAGCATTTCTTTATGGAGTATTGATGGAATATGACCCAGTGCAGTTCTTTTGGAAAAATTGCCATGTTGAGAAAAGAGTAAAATAGTTTTTGACTAATAACAAATAAACTGTTTTTATAAAATGAAATTTCCCTCTTGACTTTCTGACGTGATTTAAAATTAACTAAGTTGTTATGAACTGCTGGTCGTTTACCGGCTTTCATTATAAACCCATATTGCTGGGTTAAAAAAAAACAAACACCAGAAAATATGACAGATTAAAGTCTTGTTGTGTAGAGGCAGGTCCTACATGCTCAAGCTTGCGATTAAACCAGCCAGTTACAACGCCTGTTATCTGCATCCAGTCTCTATCGTGCTAGCTATAAATTCTCCTAATTTATGGTCTTTATAAATTGGTTTCATTTGCATTTTAATGAATGCTGATAAGTCTTTCATCATTTTCTTATAATTACTCAGTTAAACATGTTTTGTTGTTGTTTCGATTTTTATCTTTCCCTAGAACTAATATTTTTCCACGTATTTAATATAACGTATTCGTGTAGCTAACACTCTGGGAACTTCCCAAAATTGTGGGAAGCCAGTAAGATGTGTCGGAACCAGTACAATGCGGAGCGTTAATAACATGACCGATCGAACCGTGGTGTTATCAGGTCAGAAGTGGTCGGGGCCCGCAGCGCGCGGCTCGTGTTATGTATACCATATATAGCATGAGTCACGCACGCGGCCTGCCGACTGCCGGTGCACTCGGTACACTCGGTACGAGCACGGCGCCGGCGCGCCGCACGCGAGGCTTTCCTTCTGCCTAACGCTACGACGCGCTCGCGCACGCTTATATTGTTGAGGATGGCCATCCTCTACAATATTAGATTTGAATACACAGTATGTTGCGTGGCGGTCGCCTTGTGAAGGTTTAATTAGGTCACGAAAGCGAGACATTCCATTCCATTCCATATGGGCAAAGAGTGTTTAATTTCATTCCAGTTTATATCACACTTTGCATGCCTAATACCAACCTATTGTTAAATCTAAAGACAACCGCTGGCACCGCGTTGCCTTTCATGAAAACTCTTCAATCAGTCTCGCGATAGTGATAGTTCCGTGCAAATTATCAAAAGATTAAAAAAAAGACCTTGTCAACCAATGCTTAACGTTGTTTCTTCTTTTTTAAAGCAACAGTTCTTGAGAAATAATCCGGTGACAGACAGCCAAGTCTTAGTAATAGGGTTCCGTTTTTACCCTTTGGTATGCAGTTGTCCCATTCCTTCCACATTTCCTTGTCGAATGATATGATGTAGTTCCTATGACAAAATGTTGAGTTGGAATTGCAGGTATCGAAAATACACCTACGCGACGCAATCGACGTTATCTTGCCCAGCGTTAAGCGGGCCATTACGCTAATGCTTAGTGTACTATGGTCATCTACACACAAACTCTTAAAACCGCATGGTGTCACAGTCGCCAGTATATTGAGTGATTACTCGGTACATCAGTAATTAACAATGGCAACTGCGAACTGTTGAAAGAATGGTTAACTGCTTGACTGAGCCGTGTATAGCCTGATAGACAAAGAGATAATGCTAATGTAAGGAGTGAGAGATAACGTAAGGAGTACTTGGAGTGAGGTAGCGAGCGTCCAAATCGTATCGTTTGGCGCAGGAAAGGTCTTGGCTGACGGAGGCGGAGAGGGACGAGCGCCCGAATCGATATAAGGCACACATCGGACTAAACTTTATATGGTCTTGGCCTACATTTTTTAATGAGGCTGCGTAAGTAGCTTTTGGCTGGTCGTGCTACGCGAGGAGCACCACTCCCTTTTATATTTTATGGGCTCTTTCTAATTTTAAAACGAACCAAAATGAGTTTTTGTATGAACTACCCAGTAATATACTATTGTTATTAGCATACATATTAGTTCTTCCAGCGATTATAATAGTGAATTTTCATGAATAATAAAATTATAGCAGAACTAAGGCTCGGATATCGGACGCGCGGTAATGGTTTTCTGCCTGTATGCGTAACCTACGCGGAGATTAATATTACTGTTTTATTGGAACATAGTGACGCTGATTGACGGTAAGTGCCATGAAGCAGTTGATTGTTACGAGACTGCTGGCACTCGCTAAAGCTACCGATATACACATCATGTATATTAGTATCACGTTCATTACACGTGGTGTGGGTAGAGTCCGCAGCGAGGCCGAGTCTCCAGTGTACAGAAGCTACGCCACAGAATATAGAATAGTACTAACTAAGCTGAATAGGACAGTTAAATAATAATAATATACGTCTCACTGCTGGGACAGGCCTCTTCCTTTAAAGCAGAGGTTTGTGTTTGGAGCGCCACGCTAGCTCACTATGGTTTGGCAATCACTGATTCCAATATTTGAAATCTGGTTTTACTTCACCGTTTCAACAAACGTTTAGATACGACTTCGGTCAAAACAGGTCATGTGAGTTAAGTAATGGTTATAAAAGGTTGTTGTTATGTAAAATAGACAAAAAATAATAGGTTTATATTATGTTTATTTGAAAGCACGCTGAATTAATATCACCTCATAATTTATTAACATAATCATCATTTATCAGAATTTATTTGAAGTTACTATTTTTGTTGGTGGCCTGTGTTTTTACAAGCTTTTACTGAGTTTAGAATAATACGTACAATTTCCAATATTTAAAATTCAAAAATACGTACAATGCAATTCCGATTGAGCTGATCTGATCCCATAGCAACAGGAACTCCGCTTTACGAGCATTTTCATTCCAAAAATAGCCCGTAAAATTAAGACAGTTTCCACTACAACAATGTCAATAATATTTAACACAGTGCACAGAACAAGATATCCAAACTGTTATATTTAGTGCCTGCAGGGCCGGATCTAGGAGCCCAGGGGCCCCGAGGCAACAAAGGAGTGGGAGCCCCCTTGGTTCAAGTTATTTTCATTCAGTGAAAAATTTATCGAGCTTTTTTTAGATGCATAGTGTCAATAATGTGGGCTTCTACCGTGGACACCGTGGTTTCATATTATTTTTTTATTTCATGGAGAGTACTGGGCCCCTAGTCATAGAGGTGGGCCTCTGATCATAGTGGGCCTCTAGGCACTGGCCTAAAGTGCCTTATGGATAATACGGCACTGAGTGCCTGTCTTGTCATGTGCGATGGACATAAATGTATTGGATACCATACATACAACTAGAATGATGTAAAAGTGAACTTCTGGTCATTGCTACAACTGCACGGCACGAGGAAGGAAATAACAAACTGTGTTTCTGATAATCCATATTAGTTCTACCTTGTATGTCGTAGTACCAATCACTATAATGCGTCCCTTGGTTTTTAGCTTCGACTCGAGCACCTTTTATTCAAGACGTAGAAGTATCCCTTTTCTCAAACTATATATCATTTATATGTACGCATAGTTTATGAGGCTCAGTAATTTCCTACTATATTAAAAGTCAACGTAGTATGAATTGGCGGCTGCCACTTTCCTTATACCATTGTGATGTTATCTATAACAACGTAATTATAATTATCTTATATGAGTCACTTGGCTATTATTGAGTAAAGGCGTTTAATAGTAAATCGACCGAGTAAGTTGATTAAGCGATATACCACACGCTACCTGAGCCATTAAGATATTGCCACAAATCTCCGTGGGATCCGATAAGTATTCGTCATTTTGAGCACTAATATCTCTTTTAAGGACTTTGCTCTATTTACATGTATAATATGTTTTTGATGGTTTTCTGTCTAGCTCCTTTAACTTTAAGAAACTGATTATGTACTGAGAACCGAGAGAACTTCTTTAACTTTGAGTAGATTGGAGATGCGTTAGTACCTCTTAGTAGGTATAGGTCACAAGCCCCCTCTCCTAAACTTTAAAGCTATTAATCTTTGTCAATTCTAGTTTTTCTGAAAAAGGAAAAAATACCTGTCTCATACTTTTCAATCATCTAACTGAGGGAATAATGAGATTTTTCTTTTTATACCCAGTCATCGTTGTAACTTGTAATATTGTACCGAGTGCGATGATGATTATGGTGTGTGTTGTGTTGCAGGGCTACGCGCCGCTGTACGACCCGTTCGAGACGTTTTTCTCGCGCTACGTGTACCGGCGCGTGCGGCACTGCTTCAACCGGCCGATTTGCTCCGCGCCCGGCGCCGAGCTCGTGCTCAAGGAGCGCTGCACCGACGACCGGAACTGGACCTTCCGGTAAACATACCGACCGCAAAGCGTATCTCATACACAATAGTCATCACATACATATTTAATCTCGGAAACGAACCTGACATAATGTGCCCTCACAGCTTTTAACAATACTTAAAGATGGGATTACTTTTAAACTCATTTGTATTATAATATAAAATCATTTTTAACGTCGATCGTGGCTTAAATAAATGCTACCCACCTACCATTTCTTTCAGTACTAAAACTAATCTAACAATAAAAATCACACCATTGTAAAATATTACAAACGAAGCGATTGCATTGGTCAATCTGATTTCCCTGATCGTTGTTATTTTTTAGTTTGTATCGTTATCGAATTAATTAATTTATCATTTATTCAATAATTTGGCATCCAACTCGAGTTACAGCTGCTTAGAAAATATAGCATTTGGAAGGAAACACGATGTCTTGTCGTTTGTTGTGGGCTCTGATAGCTGGTACATATGCAGGTTCACGGGCGTGGAGCAGCGCTGCATCAACCTAGGCTCGTACAACTACCTGGGGTTCGGGGAGGGCGCGGGCGGCTGCACGCAGCGCGGCGTGCGCGAGGCCGTGCGGCGCTACGGGCTGGCGGCCTGCTCGTCGCGCGCGGAGCTGGGCTCCAGCCAGCTGCACCGGGAGCTGGAGGAGACCACGGCGCGCTTCCTGGGCGTGGAGGCCGCGCTCGTCGTGGGCATGGGCTTCGGCACCAACACGCTGGGGCTGCCCGGCCTGCTGGGCCCCGGCACGCTGGCGCTCAGCGACCAGAACAACCACGCCTCGCTCATCCTGGGCCTGCGCCTGGCGCGCGCCGCCGTGCGCGTGTTCCGCCACAACGACGTGCGCCACCTCGAGCAGCTCGCGCGCGCCGCCATCGCCGAGGGCCGCTGGCGCAACATCGTCATCGTGAGTGTCCCTCCTCCCCCGCCCGCCCTCGAGGGTCCCCACCCCCGCCCCACTGACCGCAGCACGCCCCCCGCAGGTGGTGGAGGGCGTTTACAGCATGGAGGGCTCCATCGTGCCGCTGGCCGCCATCGTGGCGCTGAAGAAGCGGCTGGGCCTGCAGCTGTACCTGGACGAGGCGCACTCGGTGGGCGCGCTGGGCCCCAACGGGCGCGGCGTGACGGAGCTGGCCGGCGTGAGCCCGCGCGACGTGGACGTGCTCATGGGCACCTTCACGAAGAGCTTCGGCGGGGCGGGCGGCTACATCGCGGGCAGCGCGCGCCTGGTGCGCTGGCTGCGCGCGCACGGCCACGCGCACAGCTACGCGCACGCTATGGCGCCGCCCGTGGCCATGCAGATCCTGTCCGCCATGCGCCTGCTCGACACGCCCGCCGGCCGCCAGCGCGTGCAGACCTTGCGCGAGAACACACACTACTTCAGGACACAGTCAGTCATCCTTCTCACTATTCATCGTTTTGAAACAATTTGTCCGTTCTTGAAGGAGCAATTTTCTGAATCAACTATTTTTATAGTGGGATGTACGATGTTAATCATTATTCTGTAAATTTTTTTAGGGCATCTGTGAAAGTTGGGTATAGGGTTATTTTTAACGACCAGCCATAAGAATTAGAGAGTGATTGAAAAGTATAAAAAGGATATATTATATTACAAATTTATAACTGACTAGCTGTTGCCCGCGACTTCGTCCGCGTGGTTAGAAGATATAAGTTATGATTTATACCTGCCCTATTTTTTCACATTTTCCATTGTATCTTCGCCCCCATTAGTCGCAGCGTGATGGTATATAGCCTACAACCTTCGTCGATGAATGGTCTATTCAACACAAAAAACAAAACAATTTGGACCCGTAGTTCCTGAGATTAGCGCGTTCAAACAAACAAACCAACTCTGCAGCTTTATATATTAGTATAGATGAAAAAATACTTTTTAAAATGTCGTTAATAGTTATGACGCCATAGGCACACTTCCTAAGCAGCTTATAATAAATTGCCTACCTAGTTCCGTATTTACTTTAGCCTTTGTACCGGGCCGATTTTACTATCAGTATTAATTAATTAAAAAATATGTTTTTATTTTAATAAAGTATCCATACTTTCGATATTTTAACTCGGGGAACAGAGGTAAACAAGCCTTACCCTACTATTGATTCAAAAATATTTGACATAAACTGGCTGAAAATATTTGTAAAGTAACCATGTGCTGAAATAAACATAAGGCTAATTTTGATCTAAATTGAAAAGAAATGTGTTTACATGTATTATTATTATGAGGATATACAGAAGGCGCGCCCGTGTGCAGGTTGCGCGAGATGGGCGTGGTGACGTTCGGGCACGAGGACTCGCCCGTCGTGCCCATGCTGGTGTACACGTTCAGCAAGATGGCGGCCACCGTGGAGCGGCTCACGGCGCAGGGCGTGGCCACCGTCGGCGTCGGCTTCCCCGCCACGCCGCTCAACAAGGCGCGCATACGGTACCTGTCTGACCGATGGCTGCACTAGCGCAGTTTTATTTGAATATGCCTTATTTCCTATACTTGCTTCCGTAGTAGATGTAGGCCGTGACTATAGCGCTAAGGTGTTGTGGCAGGTTCTGCCTGTCGGCGTCGCACTCGCGCGAGCAGCTGGCGGCGTGCGTGGCGGCAGTGCGCGTGGTGGCGGACGAGCTGGGCCTGCGCTACTCGCGCCGCCGCTAGCGCCCGCGCGCTCTCCACACCTCCTACTTGTTATTTATTGTATATCACTTATACGCAATAAATTATTTTCTCACAATAATTCTTTTTTTCTACTTTGCGTAACATATTTAATAAACAGTGATATTGTTTTATTGAATCCCATATGCTGACCGCTCCGATAACTCGACTTATAACGGCTATTCTCGATTAAGTAAGCCAGTATAATTAATAATTTATCGGTAACCTAACCTTTAAATCATAATGTAGTCCACTTATATGAACGTGACATTTCGACATTACATCCATTTGATTTATTTGTTTACACACTAATCTGGTATGTTCTTTTATCATTGCCTACCTACGCATCACACCTATTCATCAAATACTGATATGCAGTTCGCTAATACACTGAAAATATACAGTGTATTAGCGAATATACCAGTACAGACAGTTATTCATGCAACATACTTTATTTTTTTTTCATTTGTGACGGTTTCAACATACGCTCACACACACAACGGACCCAGTGATACTGTCCTAGTTTTTTGTCATTCGGCAGGTTGCTATCAGTAAGTTTGATGTAAATGATAGCTGATAAAAATGATAATGTTCGAGTATTATTAATTTCAGCTTGTTACGCTAATGTAGACTTATATTATGATATATGAACAACAATTTTAGTCTAAATAACAAACTTTGTGTTTGTTTGAGTATTGTTTCCCAGTCTAAAAAACTATTTAGACATGGATTGTTGGGAAGCTAGGAACTGCGCGTCTTTAACATAATAAACACAAGTAGGCACTTAGAGCTCACAGAAGGCTTGTTGGGGTCGCATTCAGCAGTATGTAGCGTATATGGGTGAGTGATTCACATATCCGTATCTATACACTGTAACGTGGAGATATGGCTGATAAGGGCCGTGTGGCGGCGGGCGCGCTAGTGTCGTGCCCAGCCATGCCGCGTGCGCTGCCGCCGCTGCTGCTGCTGCTGCTGGCCGGGGCCGCGGCCGGACAAAACCAAAGCATCTCCGTTGTATACAAGCAGTAAGAACTTTACTTATCACCGTGATCGAACAGCTAGAAGTTATAAAGTATGAGTAATCGTGCCTCGTCGAGATATCTCAGTGAACGCCAAGGGCCGTTATTCCTTGACATTCCTGCAACAAAATTAACTAATTGAGAGTTACGCTTAAACACTTTAAACTTTAGCCTGTTCAGATACAGTATCAATCCTCTATTGGAGACATTCTAATGAATTCCTAAATGTATGCGCAAACGCAATGCTATTCTCCAATTTCATACTTTGATGATAATGTCATCGGGTATGAAAATAAATCTAAACTACTATCTTATTTTTTCCTATTATCTTTAGAACGATATCTTTTGAAGAGTCAGACAATCAGCCACTTTCACCCGTCTGAATATAAGTAAATTTGTTTAGGTTGATGTTCGAGGAACCGTACGAGCTGGTGGTGAACGCGTCCGTGGAGTACATCCTGCCATTCGTGCCGGTGAGTGCGCGCCGCACAATGCTTCCAGGCTTCTGGACTTCTGGAGTAAAAATGAAACTAAGAGTGTTATTGCCAAAGTTGACGAGTTGTTTTTGTCGTACCGAAATCAGTCTGTGCATGTATTCAGTGGGCAGTATTATAATGCAGTTTTTTCTCGTTCATGTATCACGCGTCAACGATACTGCTGTGTGGCCTAATGCCGTTTGCGTTCTATCGCCCGCAGAGCCCGAACCAAGCGCTGTGGCCCATCCGGGTGAAGGTGAGCACGAGTGACGGCGACGTCGCGCGCCCGCTGCTCATTACTGCCAGGCGGAGAATAGGTAACATACACGTTTTTGGTTACTTCCACGCCATATCTGCGTAGGTTTTCTGGGATATAAAGGTACGGTTTGCACCTTACTCTATGCATATGTATTATGCACATATCGTCGTTACAATCACGCCATCTGTCTACAAACCCCATAACGAAAAACCATGATTATAATACCTACGAAATAGACAAAAGTGACAGACAAAAAATGACTAGACAACATTATTGTAAAACCGCTAGGTCTGTATCTGTCTGACAAAAAAAAACCTTCAAGTGTGAAATACTTTCTTGTCTGTTGTCAAAATTTGCTATGACTGATCACATATATATAGTTTCGCATTATTAATATTTCTTAGGAAGCGGTGAAGATTTTGCGAAACTGGGTGCTGTCCAATGTAATTTGACCTTCAAAAATTACATGATGCTGTAGGAAAAACACTAACATCTACATACATGAAAAATTGTTAAGGATGAACAACTCTTTTCACCTAGGGTATAATATAGAAAGTAGACGATTCATAGACCTACTAAAAAATCATATAACATTTCATAAAAATCGGTCAAGCCGTTTCGAAAGAGTATGGTGACATTTTAAGAACAGGTACCTACTGGATCGGAACCTTCCGTACGCGAGTACTACTCGCACTTGGCCAGTTGTTTTATGTGCGTGTATGTGAGTCAATAATCTGGCTTTGTTGTGTGACTCATGTACTGAGATTACTTAGTTACTTATCTGAAATCATATCTAAGTAAATTGGGTACGGCCTGACTAGACAATAACGAAAATACACATGTTACGTTCAGATTCAGACGTTCGGCATACTTCGGCTACGAAAAAATTGTATTGTGTATTTATGTATTTTGTTTATTTCTTTTACATATATCCATTATTTCTTCATGTACTTTGGATTGCTCGTGTCTGTTCTTGTAAGAGCAGGGATGGATATTGTCTGGCCCAACACATTTTAGCTTAAAGTTCTCATACCTCTGCATTTTGGAGCTGCTAGGGGCCGACCACCAAGTCTTAAAGTACTTTTAGTTAGAATTATCTTTTAGTTAGTTTATAGTATTTTAATAAACGTTAAACATCCTGGAATAAACTCAACTACCTACCAAAGTAGTTAATGATGGAATTTATAGTTTCTATATTTATCGTAGTTGCAGAGCTTGATTGCTTAAAAAGATAGCAAGTGTTATATGCAAATAACGTCGCGGGTACAGCTTGTTATCTAGCTAACCATCAATAGTTATTTCCACTTGCTTCAATTTTCTAAGAGTTAAGATTTTGTGAAGTTTTGTTGTCTTATTATATGACTTCATTTCCTTCACAATGGGCTCCAATAAAGCATCTCAATCTGACGCTTTTCCATGTCCAGCTGTGATTCCTGATGGGAAGCAAAATTAACATTACTCTAATTTATATATTCAGTGTAAGTATACTTAAACAATTTCGTCAAGAAACTAGTAACGTCAAGTATTTTTTTTATTAAATCCCAACAAACGGTGTCTAAATTGGTTAGATGGTACTTACTATAGGACATAGGTAACTGTTATCTCAGACTGATGAAAACTGGTAATCCATTAACATTTATTTTTACAGAAATGTTATTTGCGTAACAAGAAACATGGTCATTTTCTGAAAACTTGAGACTTCGTCGACCTTAATTGAAGTAAATTGTTTAGCTAGCTATAACGTAAGTAGTTTGGACGGCCACGGGTGAGGTATAAAGGCGCGGTGGTTGTCCGCAGGAGCGACGACATGGCAGCTGCCGTACCGCACGGAGGACTCCGAGCTGTTCTCGCTGGAGCGCACGCTGTGCCCCGACGCGGCGGCGCAGCCCGGCGCGCTGCTGGGGGACTGCGGTGCGACCTGCCGCGCTGGAAGCGGCTCGTGCTGCTCGGCTTAATGTTGCCTAATGATTGCTCTTAAAAACCACTGTAAACTAAATTGTCGTATTATCTCCACAGATGATGAATCGTATGGCCAAAAAGGGTTCTCGTTGCACATCGGATCGTCTTGTGCGTCGTCGGCGACCGTTCACGTATTCGCTAGCTTTGCTCGCGACTTTCATATGTCTCTAGATTCTCCTACAGTTGTGAATATTGTTCAGGTACATGACATTAATCGTTATTGTAATATCAGATATATAGTTCGCGTGTATATCATTGGGCAGTATTGGTGTGTGTGCAGGGCGCGCCGCAGGTGAGCCAGTTCTCGTGGCTGCCGGGACAGCGCAGCGTGCGGCTCGTGGCCAGCGCGGACGACGACGTGTGCGCCACCGTCGCCGTGCAGAACTACACGGTCACTCCCTGATACCTGATACAGGAATTCTAATAATCAGTGATAGCCTAGTGGTATGACCGTTGGACTACCAAGTCGAAGGCCGTAGGTTCGAATCCCGGTACGAACTAATGTCTTCAGAGGTGTTGAATTCTGAGGTCAAAGAACCTTGCCTCTAGATATGTTTCGCATACGACGTATCTTGTATTGATTTAGCTTCAATTCTGCCTCAACCATACTAATATCTATAATCTATATTCAAATTGTATCTTGAATTCAATGCCAACCTTTAACTCGATGCTTGCCATTTGAAAAAGCTTGAATGTTTCAGTGTCCAATTAGTGAGACTTTGGAGGAAATAGAAACCTCCACGCTGCGGATGACGGTGCTGCGGTCAGGCGGCATGCAGCTCTCGGTAATATGCTGACCAATGTAGAAACTAATTTTTTTTTATAATCACAGAACTTGCTCTTACCTAACATGCTAGGTTTCTGTATGCGTATAATTGTTTATTTTACTCTAGAGTCTAGAAGATAATTTGTGCACCAATAACTTAAGAGCTCAGCAGTCAACATGTTGTAATGTAGATGAGGTATTTGTAAGAAGGTAATACGTATGACATCGCGCCAAAGATCTCGTCGACATGCTTTTTGAAGTACTACATGTGCTGAAACGCGTTATGTAAAGAAATATCCCAAAAATACTGTTTATCTTATAGATTGTCACTAGACCGTGAACAGCAGCTTAATATTCGAGACATTTATTTCCGAAACGTTTGTTACTTCTGTTATTCCTTATCATTTGTGGATGACTAGCGTCATAAGTGAGTCTTCTGTCGACCGATTCGAAAAGGTGGTCATTAGTGGTTGACGTTGGATATTTGAGCAGTGAGATTAAAGTGTGGTGGTCGTCCGGCAGCGGAGCTTGTACCCGCTGGGGTTCTACGTGGTGTCGGTGGTGCGCGACTCGGAGGTGGCGTGCAGGGGCGCGGAGGCGGCGGCGGGCGGGGGCGGGGGCGCGGGCGCGGGCGGGCTGTGGGCGCGCGCGCTGCTGGGCGCGGGCCCGCCGCCGCCCGCGCGCCGCCCGCCGCGCGCCAAGACGCTGACGCTGCGCCTGCGGCCCGCGCTGTCGCTGGCGCAGTACTACGTGGGCGCGGGCGTCACGCTGGCCGTGTTCGCGCTGTTCTACGCGGGCTTCGGCGCGCTGGTGCTGGCGCAGCGCCTGCCGCGCTGGAAGCGGCTCGTGGCGCCGCGCGCCGTGCTGGCCGCCGACACCAGTCAGTGCGCTCACAGTTCACCCTTCTCTTGGTCGCGTGTCGTCTTCTAGAGCTTAACAAGTGCACCTCGCGCTGTTCCCAGGGCCGGAGGACGCTTCCAGCGGGGCCGGGCGCGGCGACCTGCACGACGCCATGTCGCTGTCTCCGCCGCGCCGTCGCAGGGATTCCAGTTGGTTTTCATCGTTTAATATACTCTCACTCTCTATCTTAATCGCTTTATAATCAGTGTGACCAATGTACCTACGTACAAATACCTAATACAAAAAATCTTTAGTTTGAATCCTTAATTGAAAATCGCAAAGCATTGAACATTTCTAACTGAAAAGTTTTAGCTGTGTCTTAATATTTTCGTAGGCCCACAGAGACACCGCTTAAATGGTGAATAAATGATAAAATGTAACTGAGTGAAGCATGTGTTGCACAGCGGCCACGTTCGACAGCAGCGACAACAGCGACTCGGAGTCGGAGAGCGACGGGCGCACCACCTGCGAGACGCTGGCGCCGCCGCCGCCGCCGGTACGGTCACGTGACTAATATTTCATTATTGTTCTGTATTATCAATTTTACTATTTACTACATTCTTAGTTATAAATAACACAATCCTGCGATTTGACTAGGTTTAGAACTTTAGACTATGTTTTTACCTGACATATTTTGTCGTGCTACTGGCGGTGTCGGGTTGTGCTGCTTCTTCAAAAATTTGAGAGCAAGCTTAAAAATAATTACCTAGACGTGTAAAAAAAGTGTTAACCTTAATCCTTTTTGTAGAATAAACCATTTCATCCGCTAGCTTGAATAACTTAACATCCAAAACATCACCAAACTAATGAAAGTCTATTTTCTTTTAATTGCAGCAAAACGGAGGAGTGTTTAGGTCGGTGGAAGACGAGATACACGTGGATAGTGTAGATAGCGAGAGAGTTGCTGCTGGCGAGGGCCCGGCTGAGGCTCCGGGCCGGGGCGCGGCGGGGGTCGCGGCGGGGGCGGGGGGCGAGGCGGGGGGCGAGGCGGGGGGCGAGGCGGGGGCGGGGGGCGAGGCCCCGGCGCGGCCCTTCGGGCTGCCGGCGCGGCTGCGCGTGGCGGCGCTGGCGCGGCGGCGCGAGCGCACGCTTAAGGCGCGCTCCGACCGCTACCTGTACACACTCTACACCGTGGGGCTATTCTACCTGCTGCCCGTCGTGCAGTTCGTGGTCGCCTTCCAAGTTGTCAGTACCTAATATACACCATAAGCCCTCCCATATTTGTTAAAGCGGCCAGCTGGCTGCCGCCGGCACCACTGGCCTGGCTGACGCGCTCGGGTGTCGCAGATCCTGAACGTGTCGGGCTCGCTGGACCTCTGCTACTACAACTTCCTGTGCGCGCACCCGGCGGGCCGGCTGTCCGACTTCAACCACGTGTTCTCCAACGCCGGCTACTTGCTGCTGGGCGCGCTCTTCATGCTGCAGGTCAAGCGCCGCAAGATGCGCCGCAAGAGGAAGCCGAGGGACGAGGTCAACTTCCGCTGTCTGTTCGCTCATCTCACATGACCAATTCAAATTTTTTGTTTAGGGTTGTGTCATTATTATAACACATACCCATATTTATTCAAATTTGAACATTGTTATAAAATACTAACTGATATAATATTTTGTAATGAACATAGTTTATTAAAAGCTAAAATTGTAGTTCTTACAGCAGGGTGAGTTGAGTTTCGGTAAAAGAAAAATAAATAACCTCAAGCAACTGTAATAATCTGATTGATTGTGTAGGAGTACGGCATCCCGGCGCACTACGGGCTGCTGTCTTCGCTGGGCGCCGCCATGATGATGGTGGCGCTGCTGTCCGCCACCTACCACATCTGCCCCAATCAGCTTAATTTCCAGTTCGGTAAGAGTCCCGACCCGCTCCCCTCTCCCCGCTCCCCGCTGCCCTACTGACGCGTGCTTGTCTGCAGACACGGCCTTCATGTACGTGCTGTCGGTGCTCAGTATGGTGAAGATCTACCAGTCGCGGCATCCCGACATCAACGCCCGCGCTCACGCTACTTTCGGCGTGCTCGCTGTGCTCATAGCGCTCGGTAAGTAATAGTATTTGTATATTCCGTGCAAAGTGAGTACTTGAATATTGACGCGTCGATGTGTGTTCCTCGGCAGTGGTGTGGGGCGTGCTGGGCGGCGGGCCGCTGTTCTGGAGCGTGTTCACGGTGCTGCACGTGTTCACGTTCCTGCTGCTGTCGCTGCGCATCTACTACGTGGGACAGTTCAGGCTGGGTGAGTATCGCCTGCGCACGGCCCCGACGCCGCCCCGCGAGGCCCCGGACGCGGCTGGCTTACGGTGTGCTTTGCAGAGGCGGCGGCGCTGGCCGAGGCGGCGCGCGACCTGGCGGCGCCGGCGAGGGGCCGCAGCCCGCTCTACACGCCGCGGCTCATCATGCTGCTCATCGCCAATGCCGTCAACTGGGGCTTCGCCCTATACGGGTACGTACCTCTCTTGGTGCTTCGCACTTCCGTAGTCTGCCTAGGACTTCAGTATTCTCAGAAAGTTTTCGGGCTATCCCTAACAATACGCGTGAGTAAACAATTATGAATCTCCCCCACGATACTGATAATTGCAATAATAAAATGATTATTAATTAGTGACATAAAACAAAAAGTCAATACTCTTTGTTGTAATTTACTGAAATAAGTTATAGTAGCAATGCGGTAATAGTGTGTCGGTTCGCTCAGGCTGTTCACTCAGAGCGTGGACTTCGCGGGGCACCTGCTGAACGTGCTGCTGAGCAACACGCTGATGCACATGACCTTCTACATCACCATGAAGCTGCTGCACGGCGAGCGGCCGCGCTGGTACTCGTGGACGTTCTTGGCGCTGGCGGCGGCGGCGTGGCTGCCGGCGCTCTACTTCTTCGTGTCGGGCAGCACCAGCTGGTAGGTGTGGTCCCGCGCACCCGCGCCCCGCGCCCCCGCGCCCACGTCTACTCGCGCCGCTCCTAACCTCTCTGTTCCCGTCGCAGGTCCACGACGCCGGCGCTCTCTCGGCAGCGCAACCACGAGTGCCTCCTGCTGCAATTCTACGACTCGCACGACTTGTGGCACATCCTGTCCGCCGTCGCTCTCTATTTCTCGTTCAACGTTTTGCTCACATGGGACGATGGCCTTTCCGCCGTCAAACGAACAGACATCGCAGTATTTTAATTTTTATCAATAAAAGCTTTAATGTTGAAAACACCTGTTCTTTTTATTATTAAGTATATTTTCGATGCACAGTTTATTTTCTATGTTACTTCTGCTGTTCTAATATTTTAATACCTGCTGCCGCTCCCTTATCACAGACACACACACACATGCACACTGGTACTTTTTCAGACCCGGTGGCAATCCTCGTGGATTTTTTCCCTGAGACAATATTTGCCCTGTTGTAAGCCAGTATTCTACCACGTAAAACTGCCGGGGACCTTAATCAATCCCTGTATTCGGAGTCAATGTTAATATGGAATCAATTCATTAAACTTCATCCAGTCAGAAAATTGAATGATTTTTAATTTTTATACGTCGTCCAATACATATATTACTCTACTCTTTGAAAGTTTCCTTGGCGCTTGGCGCTAATTTGAGTCACATTCCTCAACACTTTCCTGAAGTGCGACTCGAGATTGCGGAGCTGAAAGATGGCAACAGAGTTCTAGTTGTTAATAGAGTGATATTTGAGAAAAACTTCAAACTCAGTTGCTACCTCCATATCCGCAGCATTCATGAGTGGAACTTATTATATTCCATGTGGTTTGAGTTTTGTTAAATATTTTTCTTCTCAAACAAGGCTTCTTATTTACACCCATATTTCATTTCAGTACGTTCATTTTGAAATGCTTATTTCTTTAATAACGCCACAAATAAACTATCAGGACACATTGATTGCCATTGGTACAATCAATAGGAAGTTCTAAATGGAAATCTTTAATACTTCTGAATAATATTACAACTAGAACTGAACAAGAATAAAAAAAATATATTCATAAAATTTTAATTATAACTTCTGTAAAAGAAGCTGCAAGATTGAACGAAACGAAACGTTAAATGTCAGTGACACAGTGACGTCACGTCAGCGAATGTCGCGTTCTCATTATTTTTATTTCGCAATCTTGTGAATATCAGCATACATTTTTGTTTTGTGTCAATAAGATATATTTTATGTTGTAATAGAAATCTCAGATATGGATAATCAATACTATTACAAGCTTATGGCAAGTTATTTATCTAAGCGGAACTGTGACGAGTCATTCATGAGATATTTTTTCGGAAAGAATTCGCTTAAAAAGACACCTGAAGAATTAGAACGCGCCGATGAGAGAAAACGCAGACTACAACGAGAAAGATCACGTCGTTATCGTGCTTTAAAAAACGCACGACGGCAACACGAGGGCGGCGGGAGCGGTGGTGGCAGGGACAGCACCGACGGTGACGCGTCGCGCTCTAAGTCTCGCTCGCTCATCCTCGAGGAAGAGTTTAGTGACGGGGACGAGCCGCCAACGCTGTGCGACCTCAGCTACGACGACAAGTGGCGAGAACGCGCCGTCGGCTCGGACTGCGCCTCCGACGAAAACTCTGCGCAGTCGGCCGCTGAGCTGAAGGAGGCGGCACTCGCAGGCGATGCAGCGCTCAGCCTACGGGAGTTCCTCAGCTCGCCCAACGCCGAGCTGGACTATCCTACGGTGCACAGCCTCATGTTCCACTGGCTGCAGACGTAACACTACCATTCCCACTCCACACTAAGCTGCAATTATCATTTCATCACGATTGGCTAAACTGTATGATTTTGAAAAGGTTATCGGAATCCAGCTCTGTACACTATATTTCAGTGAGTGGTCCCATAATTCTGGGTATGCAAGCAGGCCACAATGTATTGATATGAAATTCTAAGTTATTTTTTGGTACAACTGTGAGTGTGGTAGTTTTACACAGTTATACATATCAGAATGCTGCTGCTTTATGGTTAGAATTATTGTTGAAATGTGTTGAGAAAACCGTCCTGCTATGAGTTATTGACTAAGTAGCTTAGTTAGTAGTATAATGTGTACTTTTGACTGTAGAAAGATAATAAGTAATGGGTCAGGGTGGACATAAATGCTAAAAAGTAAAGATGTAAGATTGATTTTATAAGTGTGTTGGTTTTCTATGAGGGGCTGCTTCACTTGGCTACACACAACACCTGTGGTTATTATTTACATCATAATATTTTACTCAAGCAAATTTAATTTGATGGTTTAAAATTCAATTAAATCCCATATTTAGTGGCTGATGTATCTTAACTGTTAGCATTGTATTAAATGCAAAGTTATATCATCAAATTATGCTGAGACACTAACTTTCATTACGTCCCATTGAATAAAGTAACATGCCTGTGGTATTTAGTCAACAAGGGGTAATCGATTTTGATTAGTGTGTTATGGAATCATCATATCATTTTACCATGATAAGCCACAGTTATATTTTGGTTTAACATTTTGCCAATAAGATATGAGTTAAAGAAAGTTAGTGGTCATTCTATCATTAGCACATATAATTAAACTAGAACATGCCAACAAAAGTGGCTACCAATGTGAATGATAGAGTTCAGATTGAGCTGTGCAGATGTTGGGCAGATTGGCATCATACCGAGCAGCTCATAGAAACATAGAGTATTCCACTAGACAATAAGTTGTTGTTAAGTTGCCATATCCTAATATTTAGATACTCAACAATTATACATAATTTTATCATAAATGCATAGAAATGTATAGAGTATTATATACCTATAGTTTGTGATACAAATGAATTTACATTTTGTGTGAACTCTACAATGTTAAGTATAACAGGTTCATAGTGTAAGTTATAAGCAGGCGTGCCTCATTATGTGCTTTATTCCCTTTATTGTGGCACATTACATTCCTATAAGAAATCTACCTAAAGCATTTCATGTAAAAAAGAAAGATTGTTTCAAAATCACATACTTGCATTTATAAAAATACTCTGGGTTTTTGCTCTCTCTTATTTTTAGTGTTAGTGGTGCATTATTTTATATGAACAAGTAGCTTACTATTTGTCTGGTTACAACTTTACCCAACAAGGGCATTTGCAATTGTTGACTTTTTACTGCCTTGCTTTTGCAGTCGTTTTTTTCTTATATAATATGCCAGCCATGGATTTAAATTATCATTAATGTTGGAAATGTAATTTCTGCAATAGCTTAGTTATATAATTGCTTTTGTAATGAACCTAGGTATTGATTTATCAAGTCTAAAATATTATAGGATAGTGTTATTATATTGAGTTTGCCAGTTTAATGTGAGTATCGAAAGGAGAATAATATCCTTTGACATATTGACGAATGGTGCAAGCTTAATATTAATTTTATACCTTTGGATAGATTCATTTCGATGGCGAGTGATTGTGGCGCGTAGTATGATACATACGTAAACAGTGCCTCCATGAAGACAAACCAGTCTCAAGCTATTATGTTATAGCAACACATTCAGCCATAAGATTAGTTTAGAGTTTAGCTGTAAGTTAAATTGTAGACGGCACTAATTTTTAAACACAAGCATTAGTTTACCATTCTGGGAAATTTGTTACATGCCAGCCATTAACTGGTCCAGTTATTTGTGGTGTTACAAAACTACTAAACGACTTTTCAAAAAGTATGCCTAGGCTAGGCCACGCCCACCACTACGTTGAGTGTCTGGTGTGACGGTTGTGACGAGTTCCCTGTTGGCGCCGCATTGGCACACACGCGGGCGCGAGTCGTGACGCGCGCACGCTCACGCTCCAAGTAGGGTTGGCCTGACTAAATTTTACATTTGTTTGACATATTCTGAACAAATCTACAATTTATTAGTTTTCGTTTTTGATATTATTGCTTAATTGAAATGTGCTATAAATTTAGTGCCATTAGACTCGCGGGTTTGCACACTTCCTGGGTCTGCGCCCGCGATGCCTTCAACGAAACAATGTTTTGTGAAACTGCGTAGGTACTTTAAGGTAGTGCCATATTAAAAGAGCTTCCTGTCTATTTTTAAACTGTATTTTATTGAACTTGTACCCATATTAATTATAATAATTTTAGTTATCTTTATCGGCATTATTCGGGATCGTGAGTGAATCTCTTAGTTTGGGTCAATTTTTTTATTGTCATCAGGAATGTATATTTATCTACGCTCTCACCAGGGGATTGCATTATTGATAATTTAGTAGTAATACATTAGAGTATGCAATAAAGCTATTTGATAGAAATATTACTAAGACTCCAAAAATATTGGTACCTACGTATTGTAAAGCTGTACCTAGGTTAATCAAACTCTATTTATTGAATCATCATATCCAAGTTGACAAGGAATGTATCTTATGTACCATTACTTGGCAACATACTCTGTATGTCTGTTACGCTTTCACGTCTTAACCACTGAACTGATTTTAATGAAATTTGGTACAGATAGAGTTGACCTTGAGAAAAAGCAGGATATATTTTAACCCGGACTTTTGAAGAGTTCTCTTGGAAACGCGATATAACCGACCTCGACGCGGGCGAAAAGCTATATATAAAAAAATGACATGTTCGAGTCGAGGACTCCCGACGAGACCAATTAACCAAAAAAACTGATGATACGTCATCACTCTTCGATGGTTAAAACTTGGATATTTTTAAAACCGAACTTTTACATGTAGGTCAGCGTTGCCAGATATTTTTTGACAAGTCGGGACTTTGGTACTTTTTGAGTGAAAATTGCGGGATTCTTCCGTCAGAAGCGGGACATAGTATAGTAATTGATGTTTGATGTTCGATGTTCCGCGCGCAAACAAGTGTAACTTAACTCCGCGAAAAATTGTTAGATTCGTATTTGGAGTGAATCCGCCCCGGGCGACAGTGAACCACGCTATGCCACTGGTTTCAAACTGTGAGAATCCTACGAAAGGCGTACGGTCAAGTTCTCTCCGAAAAGCGGGACCGAGCCTGTCCCGCGCGGGACATTAAAATTTTATTGAAAAATCGGGATTTCCCGCCAAAATCGGGACGTCTGGCAACGCTGCTGACGCTGCTGTAGGTATACCTGAGGCTCCGTTGTTTGATCACCAGGCTGTATGTTATGAATCAGGATAGGTAGACAGATTTTCACAGATGCGGCTATAACAAAAAATTCTAAAAATAGAGGTTGAACTAAAGTAATTTAATGTAACTATACCTACTTACATGCTGGGCCCCGATGTTATTTACAAATGGCCAATGAATGAATGGAAATTGCATTAAACTTTAAATACTTTTAAGCCTTTTGCCAACACAATAATTGGAAATTCATAGTATAGACCGTGAGTGTTCTATCCAGTACTGAATTTGCAATGGTTGTGTTGGAAAACTGCTTATACGAATAGTGCCAATTTCCATTAATTATTCGGCGTGTTGTCTTGTCAAATCTCCCACTTTAGGTACGGAAAAGGTGCAACTGGAACTTGATTCCGCTCGATGGAACCACCTTCCGCCGCAGCGCAGAAGCAAAACATCGAAGCTTTCATCTGCAACTCTCGATATACGGGAAAGTCGTCTAATCAGGTGTCCTTTTCAGAAACCTCCGAAGCTTCACCACAAACCCCCTAAATATTAAATAAATAAATAATTATATAAGAATAAGTTATTTCTTTGTAAATTCGTTAAATATTTCGTTTGCGATGTATTTGTTTTGACGATTTTAATACTTATTATTTTAAATAATTAATTAAAAAAGAAGGAAATAAAGTTTGTGAATCTTTCCTTCTCTTCTAATATATAAAATTCCCGTGTCACGATGTTAGTTACCGTACTCCTCCGAAACGGTTCGACCGATTCTTATGAAATTTTGTATACATATTGGTTAGGACTGAGAATAAAACACCATCTATTTTTCATAAGTGACAAGGGTTGCCCACACTAAAATTTATTTTTTTATTTTTTGGACGAATTTTTTTGTTTTTTCTTTTTTTTATAATGAAGCATTAAAAATACATATATACAACTAGAAAAAAAAATATTCGGCAAAACAACGTTTGCTGGGTCAGCTAGTATTAATATAATATTTTGTGGTGCCAGCGTAAACAGGGTATACACAGCACGACATAATACTTATACATATAATATAGCACAGTATGAAGGTCCTTATTTTAATATCAGAAAAAATTACATCTGCTTTTGTGCACTATGTGTGATACAAAATACCGGCCAAATGAGACGAAGAATGGTTAGTTTCCAGTACCCACATATAAGAAAAATAGTGTTAAGTATAAGTATTATTCATCTATTTGATTTGCAAATCTACACCTACATAATTTAAAATGATATTATAATATGATAGAATGGTTCCTATTTCACGTTAGATGAGCCCACATCGCCCACATGAACTACATTATACATGTAGGTAGTTATAAACATGTATGCATATTCGAGGTTCGGCAGACGAGGACAACAAGTATCGAATGTCAGAGGCTGGTATTACAGTCATGATCAGTATTTTTGCACGGTTCCTATAATATAATGTTTGTACGGTTCTTTATTTGTTGTCTGTGTAGGTAGTACTTAACTGAAATAGTACAAGTTGTTCAGTCAAGTAATTATGTATTTGACCAAATGCAGCCGACACCTATGGAAGTTAATAATAGGTACCTATAGCATTATTATCGGGGACTTTAGTTCTTCAGTCTACTAACGTAGGCTTCGGTATTACCTACAAAGTCACTCTACTAGAAGCTTAAAAAAGATTTATAAGCATGCAACAAGTTTGAAACCTCTTCAGTCTTTGTTCAAACCACTGACTATTTAAATGAACTTGGCATGGGGGCAGACCCCTTTTTTGAAATGGCGAAAAGGCGGGGGAATCCCCGTGTCTCCCGCGGGGGAGAGAATGGGTAGTGTCAGACTCTTACTGACTAGACTAACCTAACCGCCGGTTGACAGCCACAGTTAATGTCCGGCACGTGGTCACGCATAGCATCACATGCTAAGGGGTGAAAACCCCCGGAATTCGGGGCAAAACACTCACTGTCAATATAATTAATTTCCAATTATTGTGTTGTCAAAATGCTTAGGAAAATATGAATAATGACATATTTAATACAATTGCAATTCAATCATCGGCCATTGTAAATAACGGAATTGGGGCTTGAATCCCGGATGATGGATAAGCAATAAAAAGTGATAAGTATGAAGGTAATTACCTACCTTAGCTATATCATGTAAAAATAAATTAACATCATATTAATAACTACGCTTTATTTTTTCAATAACATCAAAATCTGTATTTTAATACTAGACGTAGTGTGGTGAAATAACTATTTACCCACATGCTTACTTAAGTACCTATGTGGGTAAAACAACTGAAGTGCTGACCTATTAGTTAAGTAGAGTATGAGATACGAAGGAAGTTCATACAGTTACGGCTACGGCTAATGAAAAGAAGTTACCTACATAGGTACCTACTCACTTGTACTTTGCATAGGTAGTTACTATCACAAAATGTGCAACAAAAACAGCGTTATGGTCAATATAGGTAATCACTATGCCGTCAATCAATACACACATATCATATGAACCTACTTCGTGTCTCATGAATTATAACAATCCAACAATGAACATTTTTAAACAAAACTAACCATCACATTGAACTAGGTTCATCTACTTATCACAGTCTGGTATCTTAGGTTAACCTTAAAATATCTATTTTAATTTACGGGATAACTTCGTGGGAAGTCATCCAGCCCGTTTCAAAGGCGTAACCGGTGACACAGTTTCAACATACAAAGACTTTGTTGAGAACTTTAATATAAAAGTGACGAATTTTTGTAAAACCTATAAGAAATAATTCACCCCCGTTCGATAAGAGAACCGATATGGAAAAATTCAAAGTTACTAAGGTACTTAACGTAAAAATAATCGGGTTTTGTGGGACTGTGGTTTATTTCCTAAACTTTGCCGGAAAATTATAGCATCCAGCTTTCTAAACATAGTAAGGTGGCAGGCGATGAGTCGCCACTACCTAGAACGGAATCGAGCTCATCTCGCTCATTCGTTATTTTGCCAGCCAAGTGTGGTGGCCTTAGCCCAAAACTCATTCGGCATTGACAATTAAAACATATAAATATTTTAATCGAAAAGGATTAAAGTAAGTACTTATTGTATGTACCGAAAGGTTATTGGGTTCACAACACTATAAATGAATTCTAAATAATATAAATATTTTTGCAATGAAGGTACACTTTGCTCATTGGGTAAGTTATGACCGTAATGATACAGGATTTTTATATGTAGTTGAAAATCCACTAGTAGTGTTCTCATTACCGGCTCCCTAGATCAAGTCGCCGCGTGTCTATTGCATTGCAACCGTACCGGAAAAGTGCCCGTCCTAAGCGCACTCGTTGGAGCGGAAACCCTTGGGTTGATCAAACAGTAAGGCAACACTCTTACATTTTTTACAACTGTAAAAGTTAATTATGAGTTTAATGTATGCGGCGCGTGCGGTTCTGACTGGTTGAGCACCGAGCTGGCGCACGAAGCGCAGCCGATGAGCGCGGCAGTGCCGCTGCGGCCGCGCTCTGCAGCGCCGCCGCCCCGCCGGCCACTCGCAGCGACCGGCGCCCGGCGTGGGCGACCCACGGCCGGCCAGCTAAGCCACGGCCACCACCCACCGACGTACTCTGTCTAGTGAACTAGTGTAGTTTGGTCGCAATACACGAAATATGAGAACCTGCACCATGTACAAAATAACATATGTGACAAGGAAAAAACAGGTACAATGTAACTTTCTAAATAATTAATTTAGTCATGTCTATATTTTCTTTCCTTAAGATTTAAAATAATTCTGTCTGTAGCTTTTCAAATTACTTCTGAATATTAAATCTCATCAAAGTATTCCTCACTGACAGTGACAGTGTAAATTTACTGCTGTGGCCATCTCCATGCTCACATATTCCTTCAAAGTCATCTGCATTTAAGGAATATATCATTCCTCCACGCAAGTTATTTTGTTTTATGAATTGAGCCTTTTCCGTGACACTCTGGGGTGTTTCAAACGACACCCATTCCTTATAGTTATATAGGTAAGATACTTTAGCCTCACTATCCTGTTGTACAGTAGTATCACTTGAAAAATTTGCTATAAAAGTACACACCTGTGGGTAGCTGACAAAACCCAATGCTCCAAGTGAACCAAACCCAGACGCTGGACTACCTACTCCATGATTATTTTTGTTGACTAAAGTGAAGCTATGTCCATAAGTGGGAATTCCAACAACAATCTTACTGGGATCTAGCCCTTTGCTCAAGTACATATGCACAGTGTAGTTGATATTCAAAGTAGCTAAGTACAACTGCTCCGATGCTCTAGGATACAGTGGAGAGTTTAAACCCGTAAAAGGAGTGTACTTTGTGTAGTAATGATAATCATAAGTCATGACATTCACAAAGTCCACATACTGATTCAATTGATCAATATCATATGAAACATCTACAATGATCTGTGGAGCAGCTGCTGCTATTGTCAGAACATAGTCTCTCTTCTCTCTGATAAACTCCATTCTAATCTCTCTGAGCAATTGTGAGAAATGTTGTCGTTCACGAGCACCGCTTTGCATTCCATGCAGAGCGGGGAACTCCCAGTCCAGATCTATGCCATCAAGGCTATAGTTCCTTAACAAATTCTTAATTGACTTGATAAATGTTTTCCTAGAAGCATGGTTTATTACCATTTCTGAAAATCCATTATCATTGCCAGCTCCACCAACAGACAGCAAAACTTTAAGCTCAGGGTTTGAATGCTTCAGTTTTACAACCTCCTGTAATCTTGTGTACTCATGATGCTCTAGACTTATTTGTTTATTTACTACCCGAGCAAAAGCAACATTAATGTGTGTGCACAGGTATGGGTGTATATCAGAAGGCATCAGCTCATGATCACCATCCTCACTAGGAAAGTTGTAGTAACAGGAAAGCACTTTAGAAGGATCACCATTTACACTGCTGACTGGCCTTGCACTGATTTCTCTCTGTTTAGTATGGATATTACCTTGTAGTCTTGGTATTGCAACTAAGGCATATAGCACTATTAGTATAAACAATAAGAACAATATGACCAGCATCACTGCATGCACAAATTGATAACAATACATTTTATTATACTGAGTACAATTATTATGGTTTTCTAATATCCGACGATACTTAAAATCACTTTCATCTTTGCACAATGTAGTCGCCATCATGTATAAAGAACTTAGTTCCTAATTCCTTATCTGAAATATTAAACAATGAACTGTGTTATTTAACTATTTTCAAATAATAAACTATTTCGAAGGGTTTGTGTTAACTCACGTTATTATTGTAAATAAAATCACACTTGGTTTTGCGAGTGTTTACGGAAAAACACAACAAAATAATCAAAAATATATGAAATTGATTTTGATGCCAAACATGATAAAATAGTGGAATATATTATAACGTTTTTATCAAATTGAATTCAATAGGCACTATCACAAAACTTGATACGATAGTCGCGAATCGCGATACTACATTACGATCACGGAACATATATTTACAAGCATTAGGTAGTTATAAATGCGAATTGCGAATAGGACTAAGGAAGGAACGTCATTGACCTGATCGGTGGTCCTGTCAAACGTACTAACGTCAAACCTTAAACGCGAGAGTTAAACGTGGTGAAGTTTTTTTTTGTACAACACTGGGTTTTTTTGACCTTTTTTCTGAATTCGAAAAAAAATATATTGTATTTTCTTTGCAAAACGGCTTGTAGCATTTACTTTGAAATAAACGGAATCGATCCCCTGTCTGTCTTTGCATCATAGCTCGAGAACGGATTGATAGATTGTTTTTTTTGTATGTGTAGGTCTTGTTTATGTAATTCGAATTATGTCCGAGTGTTCGTTAACGTGTGGGTCCCTGGGTGACGACTAAATGTAGTGGGGGTGAAGGTTTCTAATATTTCATGGTATTCATTTATGTGCAATAGTTGTTGATGAATATTACGTTTCGTATACAAGAGTTCGTGAGTAACTTTACATGCGAGTGAAAATGTTTAACAAACTGGAGGCTTATTCAATTTTTTATTTTGAGCACATGTAATACAGAAAATATTAAATAAGTTTATTACTTTTAATATCTTAGGTCTTTAAAGGGTCTTTTTTGTTTAAAACTAGATTTTTGTTGTGTATGTTTGTAACCGACTCCTTTGAACTTGAATTTAATCAACTTCGAACGGTCATTTAAACTTCGTAGACTTATTGAAGACCAATCCAATGACAATACAATCATTTTTTTTTCCTGAATCTGAATTTAATTTTCTGAAATTCGTTTAAAACCCAGGTAGACCTGCGTTTATGTCTCCTTACCTTTCAATCTTTTTTAAGGGTGATGTTTGTCTGATAATGATTTCAATTTAGTTTGTTATGAATTATGTGCGTTTGTATTTAATTAGACATGATGATAGTGTATTTTTTAATATTCTAATTTTTTCTTGTTCAGTATGTTCTATGTAGGAAAGTTATTTTGAAATACAGTGTTCATACGATTTGTCTTACTAAGTCATTGAGTCGATGATGTAGCTTGGGAAAAAGCTTGGTAAAAAGAAAACCTCATCGACTTAACCATAAGAAAGTGGATATTAAAAATATTATAAATAATTCTCATCTATATTTAGGTTTATTAAAAAGTCTAACATTACAACTTGTTTAAAAACCTTACATGGAGTGTCGTTAACGAACTGTGTGACATTAACTTGACACTTGACAGTGACAAGACACTATTTCTTTAATAGAAACTAAGAATGTGTCGGATTGTGTTGATATATTAGGGCAATATTTATTAAGCCTTCGAAATAAATATCATAGTTAAATGTAGGTCATACGTTTTAAATGCTCTCAAGTTGTTATAGTCCTCTGATCTAGTTTCTGGAGATGGATGAAGCGTCCATGAATCGTTATGAAAAACAGCTATATACCGTGTTTAAAACTTTCGACGTAGATAACGAGGAAGCCCTAGACAGGTCAGCCGTTCATGAACTCTGCGACGCATTGCAGCTAGAAGACCGCGGGGCAGCCCTCGTAAACACGCTGTTTGAGCGTCGCTCTGACCGCGTTACCTTCACGCAGTTCCGCAACGGGTTGCTGGCCGTGCTGGGTGGAGCAGCGGCTGACGGCACGCGCTCTGCTCCGGTGCCTCCCGCCCCTCCGGACCCGCCGCCGCTGCCAGACCCGCCGCCGCTCCATAGTGACGATGATTCCTCTGGTCGTGAGGTGGCACCCAAGTTTGTTTTTGGTTCGAAGAAATACGGTCGCCGGTCAAGACCAGTTCGCCCAGGTCCAACTGTTGATGAGTCTGCGAGCCCGCGCTCTTCATCTGCTTCAAGGCTCGATACGGAGGATAAACGAGTCCGGCAACGAATGAGGTGTAGACGAAGTGCCTCTGCCATGGAGAGTCGTGACGAAAACACTGCTTTTGTTGTTAGTCAAAGCGATCCTTCTTCTACTGATACTTTTGAACACGACAGTCGCATTGACAGAGATGAAGCTCTCGCTCTTTGTCGCAACTTGAAAATGGATGGCATCGACCGGCGGCTGGTGGAACGCATATTTGAAGAGTCAGGAAGTTCCGAAACCACAGTTGGAGAATTTTTTGACTGTTTAAATGCATCTCTTTCGACAACGATAGACGAGGCCACTCGCGAGGTGCGGGTGCAGTCCACGTCTAGCGACGGCGCCGCCGACATGGCTGACGACGAGGCCCCGGCCGGGCTGCCCAGTGAGCTCGTGCTGGAGGCGTGGGAGCGCGCCGGCGTGCAGCAGCCGCGCCGACTGCTGGTCGAGCTCGGATTCGGTGCTGCCACCTTGCGCCCTCCCGAGCTCGAGCGCGCTCTCGACGATGAACTCTGTGCTTTGGCTGAACCGGTCGAAGAACCTCGTGACGCTCGTTCTCTATTATTAGCAGCTGCTCTTGCGCTTAGTCGTCTGCGCTTAGATCTTACAAGACGTCGTGTGAATTTGACGACTGCCGAACGTGACAAGCTCCGAAGTGACGTCGCCGAAGCCAATAGACACGCTCGCGTTCTAGCTCAGGAAGTCGATGAGAGTCACGCGCGAATCGAGGCCGAATTAAAGGCTAGTCTGCGGAGGGCCGAGTCACGACACATGGAGGCAGCCCGTCAAGCTGCCGCTGAGAACGCTGCAGAGCGTGAGCGTGCGGCGGCGGCCCGCACTAAGCTGGAGGCAGAGATCACGCGGCGCGCTGAAGCTGAAGCGCGTCTACGCGCTGAAATAGCTACATTGCGCTCTAGCGCTGACGAAGCAGAGGCGCGAGCCGCCGCCGCCGAGGAGCGCAGCGCCGAAGGCGAGCGCGAGAGGGCGCGCCTGGCGAGCGCCCTGCGCGCGGCGCTGGAGAGCGGCGCGGCGGCGCGCGCGGCCGGTGCCGAGCCAGCCGAGCTGGCGGCGCGCCTGGCCGAGCTGCGCCGCGACAACCAGCGCCTGCGCGACCGCAACGACGAGCTGTGCGCCGCGCTGGAGGCCGGCGACCGCCGCCCGCCCGCCGGCCCCTCGGCGCGCTCAGGGGACCTCTCCGCTGAACTTGACTGTCTGCTGACCGAAGATCGCTGCGAGGTAAGAATACCTCACTGTAAAGGCTGTTTTTTTTCTGCTTTCTTAAGTGAACGTCACAAAGCTTGACTCTCCAACTGAACTCCTTCACCACAAGCTAAGCTATACTTAATACAGACTGGTTATCAGGCTTCTGACTGCCCATTATAACTGTCAAATATGTGTAAATAACAGCCAGGTTCCATAATGCAGCGTGTATAATTTCAGGGTTTACTGTCTACTGAACTAGTTTTCCTATTATCTGTGAGTACCACGTTCCATACATGTTGACACATGATAAAAGATTATGAAAACACATGATATATTCATTTTGGGAACTTATGTTTGACTAAAAACTTATTTTCTTTTCAACCAACTTCAAAAAGGAGGTGGTTCTCAAATATTTGTACATAATTATCTCAGCATTGCAGGCTCCATAAACCTATTTTGTTAATTTTTTATTTAATTGAAATGGTTTTCATTTGGTACCATAAAAATTTCATTAGGCTTTGCTCAGTACGCTGTTATTAGTAAGCCACTGGGCTTACAAGGAGCATCTAAAAATTTGTCCTCCTCAACAAAGCTAATTACCTGGGCAACATGATCCTCATTCGTAAGACTAGTCAGACTTTCTAGCTTCTAACTACCTGTAAGAAACTTGTACACAAGCTTAGGGATTATCACCTCTTTTAAAGTCCAGACTGTGTAGTTTTCTATAATGAGTAAAGAAATGCAGTGTCTTTCCTTAACTGGCAAAGACTGCCAAAGATAAGCCAGGACTCACAACTGAATATAACATAACCATTGATCCATCAACCCTGTGCAGTGAGGCTTAGCCAAAAGCTAAATAACTACCAAGTTGAAAATATATTTAACCTGGTAGTGCTATGTGACTGAAGGTTGGTAAGTTTGGGTGAGGCTGGAAGCTGACCCTAAAATAGCCAGCCAATTTGATTCCATTTTGCTCAAATTATTTTGTAAAAAAAAATATATATTAATTTTATTAATATTTTACGTGAAAAAACGTAAATATAAATTTATATTTCATTGAATTATAAGAGAATTAAATTCATAAAATTTCATGTTAAATCACGTGCCGGTAAAGGGACCACGAGTGGCCACCATATTTGTGACGTCATAATTTTAAAATTTCCAGCGTTTACAGCTATTACGTAGCTTGACAATAACATTGTGACGTCACATGCGCCTGGATTAGTTCAGGAGATGTTGGCGCGTCTTCGGTACTGGATTCAAAGTTAATTTTTATATAATATGGCGAAAAAAAAAGGTTTTCAATGAAGCTTATTTAATATCGTTAACTTATATAACAGACCTTTCCATTTGTGTAAGAAAAAAATATAATTCAAAAGCTCAGTGAACGTATCACAAGGATTCCATTTATTTTGAGGATCAATTCAAATCATTAAAATTTGCAAATAGTATAGAAATTAAACTACAATATCTGAAACACGTTATATTTCTTGTTAGGGTTCCGTACGTCTGAATACAAAAACGGAACCCTTAAAGGATCACTCGTGTGTCTGTCCGTCCGTCGCTTACAGTTAGTTATCTCCGAATCTATTAGACCGATTAAGTTGAAATTTGGTACACATATCAATTCCTGTGACCCAAACACAGAGGTGTGACGTGAGCAGATGAAATCTGTATATGGGGGGTCATTTTTGGGGGGGCAGGGGAAAACTAAAAAAAAATCTGAAAACTGCATCGTCTGGCATATCAAATGAAAGGTCTTGTTGAGAAGATCTTAAATGTATTTTTTTGTAATTTTAAAATAAATAGTTTTCAAGTTAATCAAGAAAATAGACGAAAATTGACCATTCCCCCCCCCCCTTTATCTCCGAAACTACTGAACCTAAAATTTTGAAAAAAATACAGGAATTCGTTTTCTCCTTATAGATTATAGGAAAACCTATAAGAAGTCCATGATATTAAAATAACATGGTAAATCACTCAATATTGTGCGTACCAACTTACATTTGCAGGTGGAATGTGTGGGAGAACATATTTTTAACATAAAAACATGATAGGTAACATCGCACGGAACCCTCGTCACGCGAGTTCAACTCGCACTTGTCCCCTTTTTTACCCGACTGCCAGGAGGGTTATGTGTTTAGCGCGTATCTTGTATGTATGTAATATTCTTTATTACCTTGTATCTCTAGAACCGTTGAATGGATTTTCACATTTGAGGTATCGTTAGATTTGTCTTAATAGCCCGAGTTTTCTTAGGTAGGTGAAATATATAAAAAAAACAAACAATATAGCGGCTGTTTGAAGCCATAATGTGAGGAAATAAAAATAAATCTACCAGGCATATGAAGTGGGGTATCAAAATGAAGGATTTTAAACACTGATTCTAAGTATGTACATAACTTGCATTTTTAGTATTAAATGGAACGATAAATAAATAATAAATAATCCGGTTACGTAATCTTTCTTAACTAAAAAGACATAAATAAAATAATTATTTTTTGAGGTGAGTCCCTATGTTGTCTGGAGGTTATACTTAGTTCAGAACATAAATGCTGTAGTTCGATGACAACGTTGTCGAATTAACAAGTTCGGGGTTTGTTTCAGGACTGTGATTCGTCTCCTGTGAGCATTGACCAAAGGATTGTTGGTCATGTGGAAGCTGTGACAAAGCTTAGAGAGATTTTTAGCAGCATACAGAATCTGGCGTGTCCCGGAGAGCAGACATGCCCATCGTGTACAACGGTGGGCGACAGTGTGCGGCTCGTGCAGGAGCGCGTGCGAGAGCTCAGCGAGGCCGTGATCACCGCGCAGGCGCCTCCCGCCGCCGCCGACGCCGCCGCGCAGACTGCCGACGCCGACCACGCCGACACGCTGCGGGCAGAAATCATACAATCTCAACAAAAGCATGACGAAGAAAAACAGAAACTTACGGGCCTTGTCAAGTTAGTATACGTCTTACTGTAGCTTACGGCGCACTGGCAATAAACTTGATTGCTCGGGTGACTTTTTCAGGGACCTCGAAACTAGCCTCGAGCAAATGAAGGCGGAGTACGACAAGTGCGAAGAGTACTGGAGCGGCAAGCTGGAGGAGGAGCGCGACATGTTCGCCGAGGAGCAGCGGCTCGGGGACGAGCGGCTCGCCGAGCTCGTCGCCAAGATCGGCGAGTACGAGCGGCAATTCTCGGCCGCGCCCGCGCTGCCTACCATCGACGAGCGCCACAGCCTCGAGGCGCAGTTCACCGACCTGGAGGAGGAGTTCGCGCGCTACCGCCGGGACTCGGAGCGCGAGCTGGGCGCGCGCGCCGCCGAGCTGGCGCGGGCCAGCGCGCGCGCCGCCGACCTCGAGCGGCGCCTGGACGAGCTGCGGGGCGCGGCGGGGGGCGCGGCCGGGGGCGCGGGGGCGCGCGAGCTGCGGGCGCGCACGGCGCGGGCCGAGGCGGCGGCGCGGCGCCTGCTGGCGCGTCTGGCGGCCGCCGACCTGCTCGTCAAGGACCTCTACGTGGAGAACTGTCAGCTGGCGCATCGCCGCCCGCTCTGACGCAGTAAGTCGCCTGCTCTCGCCCACGCCGCTCACGCAGAGTGCCTTACATTGTTATTTTTCTCGTTATTCCTATGTATAAAGGTGTGCATAGCCACTGGTGAGTACCGGTACACGTTCCTCGGCGTACTGCGCTGTACTCGGCGCGTTCATCTTCGTTATATGTGATATAATGCAACCGCATGAACAGCGAGCGGCCGGCGGTCGCTATGGTTATTCTACTACGAAAGCACGAAACTAAGACATTCCCATTGTCGAAAGTTAATAGTACCTACTATTGGAATTTGTTTGCAAACAACTGAAAATGCAACTTGTTATATTTCTTTCTTTTTGCGAAAAACAACCTATGTATGTGAGTTACTACGTGTGTTAGTCAAATATTCCCCTCTCGAGCCGAACCAAACCGTGTAGGCTGCTAGTGGTTTGCTCTGTATTATAGCGTTGCCAGGTCGCCAAACCTAATAGCCGGACAGACCAGCCAGTTTGGCCGGATATTTGGTTAAAAAGCCGGACACCCTATATTATTGAGGATTTAGGTACGACAATATTTTTATGTAAAATCAGGTCTTTTTGATTATTAAAATAAAAACTTTGTCTCTTTGAGTTGCACAATAAAATTAAATTCAAGATAGTTAAACATTTATGAACAAATAAGACATTTTTAACTAAAAAAAAATAACTTCATAATTTTACTTATCGTAAAAAGCCTAACAAAAGCCGGACAAGACGGACACCGTTTATTTTAGCCGGACATGCAATCAAAAAGCCTAACTATGTCCGGCTTTATCCGGACGCCTGGCAACGCTAGCTCTGAAGGAAGAGAGAAATGAAACTCTCTTCCTCGAGAAACAAATGCAAGTCACATAATCTTTTAGCGTTCATCGCCATACCCAAGGTCGGTAAAGATCCTTGGGACCTTGGGAGTTTGGCCGAAATATTAAAACAGATGTATTTTTCAAACACGGAGACAGAAAAAAACCGAGAAGTTCATGCAAGTTATATCGAACAGGCCAACAGACACGGGTCTTGCGTATTCAGAAAGGGCGTTGCGAATAAAGTACAGAGTTAAATATTAATAATAATGATATTATTTAAAACAATAAACACTGAGCTCGTCATGACCTCGATGATACTGGTACAGATTATAATTACAATTCATTATTCGAATGCCTGCGCGTCTACTTGGCGCGCTAACTCTGCCTAGCTTTACGGGCTCTCAGCTGACCGAGAGCCCGTGCAGTCTTACAGTTAATTTTTATTTAGACAAGGTGTGAGTCTAAGTCTGTCTAAGATACGAATAGCTAACCCGAGCAATGTAAATCGTCAAGGCGAACACTTATCATTATTGTATAAGCTGTTGCGGCCTTGACCATCATATTATACATAATGTAGAGTACATGTACCTCGGTGACAACCCCAACACATTCGCTTTAGCATTAAGGTTCCGTACCCGTAGGGTAAAAATGGAACACTATTGCTGAATGGCCGCTGTCTGTCCAAACGTATGGCACTATGTACGGTGATAGAGAGACGGCTAATATGTATTTTCACAGATGATGTATTACTAGCGCTGCTATAACAACAGATACTAAAACTTATGTTCGAGCTTTAGCAAGGATTGTTTGTTGCAAATTTATTTGTCACCCACCAACAAACCTATGACCGGTAATAAAGTTAACGCGGATAGTCACATTCGAATATATTTCAAAACGGCTGAGTGGTTGATCAATTGGTGTGTCGTATAATAATATGTACGTATTATAATTCAGATGTGTTGACACATATCGGTCGCTTACTATGTTTCTACTGTCTAGAGTTTGTATAATCATTGGTCACCAAGCTGTATCTCACGAACCCTGGTAGTTAATGGTAATTTAAAAAAAATATGTATTTATGTTGCTATAACAATTAATATTAAAAATATTGTATAACGTGATTAAGGGCACTCTCTTTAAAATGTCATTTGATTCCAAAAGATAAATGACTAAATATATAAAGTTCCTGAAAGCTAGGAAAGAATTTTATTGCATTCTATTAAGAACTTTTTGGATACTTACTTGTAATGAATAAAATCGGTAAAACGTAAATGCCTGCGTAGAGTACCGCCGGAGACGAGGCCTGCCACGCCTGCTTACATGACTTGTGGATGTGCCACTTCAATCTTATACCTATTTTCAAGACCATTAGAATCTCTATAGTAATAGGAAGCTAAGAATTATGAACCGTATGTAAGTGTATATATTTTGTGTATCAGACGTGTTTTGTGAACATTAAAATTGGAACCGTTGTAATGCGAAGTTTGTACAACATACCTGTTTTGTAAATAACAAAATTTATATTTGAAACGAATGATTCATTCACAATTTATAGTTCTTGTTGATGATCTCCTGATCTACTTAACCGATATTAGAGCTGTTGGAACGAATTCTATCATTCAGAGTCATTCAAGGCCACGAATACCGAACCATGTTATTTGATTCACTGTTTTATACCTAATGATTTAGCTGTAGTCACTGAGGCCTTATCGCTAATCTAAAAATGAGTCATAGACATTAGTATCGTATATTTCTAAGACACACAATGGCCCTCAATTCGGGCACCCACCCTGAGCAGCTGAGGTCTGCGTCACGCGCGCCGCCGACATTTGTGTCCGCTTCCTAAATGCTTCCTTTGAAGTCACATCTCCGAGTAAAACCAGTTCCGACCATCGACCGCTGCGACAGCTTGTGATTGTTAAGTGTTATTCATATTGTTAACTCTTATGCTTATAAACGAGGGTTAATTTTCACAGAGTCGTAATAACAAAATTAATAAATATTGAAATGACGTGTGATATAGCAGGTAGGGGTGCCGTCTTTGGTACTTCTAAAAAGAAGTCGATGTGAGCCTGCCTTTTTATGTATGTGCACCGATTACTACGGGATTTCATATCATAGCATTGTTTGCGAAAAAGCTGCCATTTAGAAATTGACCTTGGCCCAGTACTTTTTAAGTATTATTAAAATCATTTTAAAATTTTATACAAAGTTATTTGTTCTTATGATGTTCTTGTTGTTCTAATGATAATTGAAGGAATGTCTCAACAATATAAATGAAAAGAGAAACCAAGGAAAGCGCAGTTTTTATACTTACATTATCACTAAGTATGTTATCTTTATTTAGTCACTTTATTGTGAGGGTCAATTAGTTAAACAAGCATCAAAATGCGCTGTGTGAGAGCCGAAACATACTTGTCGCGCGCCACTAGAAAATTTAGAATAATATCATATTGTTTTTATTTTTAAGTAACGTAAACCTATGATACGTACTTATGTGATGCAAAACTGCAAGTGGTCTCCCTGCGAGGGCGCCTGCGGCTTGCAGCAGTTGAGCGCGTCACCAACATGCTTGAGCATTGTTTATGTGTGCAATATCGTTATCCCAGTGTTGTGTTGATGTATGTGTATGGTCACAGGCTCGCCGGCGCGGCCGGGGCCGACCTATTATACTATCTTATGTAATCTATTTGTGTGAGTACAAACCCATGTCTGTTGTATTATGTATTCAAGCTGAACTCCCAGAACTGTTGTTTGTTGGTAATATAATGATAACCTAGGTTGTGTTGTATTCCATTCCATAAAATTATATTCTATGTTTGCGATAGTGTGAGGGTGAAATTAAATTTATAAATTCGCTGATGCAGTGCCTAAATTTATATACATGTATACATATTATATACATATAATTACGTTATGTGATCAATTGTAATAAATGAGATATTGAGAACTAATTAGGGTAGTAATTAATAATTATAATATATACAACGATAAACTGATGTGAGCACTGTTTACTCGTAATTGGGCACTGATGCGCCAATGAGTAATACAATTGACATTGTGTGTGCGAACAACTTATTGTGACGTTGACGCTAATAATTATGATAAGTAGACCACGAGTTCGGCCAGGCCGAGATACTTGTGTTTGAACTATGAATGTGATTATTAAAGTGTTGATCAAACTTGGTTTTTAATTTCCGATGCCGATGTCAAGGGAAGAATACACGCACGCACGACAGTATAACGTTTATTGAAATACTATACATGAATATAAACTTGTTTTTACAAACACAGCGCTGGCGACGACGCTGGAGACGGGAACACCTGCGTTCCGCGCACGTGTGGTAGGTCCCGGTTGCTCAAAAAACATAGTCATAGAAATATACATGAGAAAAGAAGAAATACCACTGTACCTGCCAACGCAGCCGTTTGTGCCTGCAGCACGAGGTGTTATACCTGTAGGTGTTCGTACGTTTTACAACAGTCTATATGTGACAGTTTATGCTTACGCTTATCTATGGTGTCGGCCGAAAGGCATGTATTTAATTTGAACATTATAAAAACACATGGAGTGTGGAGGCGCTACAGGTACATGCCGTTGACGAGGTAGTCGGCGTCGTGCGCGAAGGGCGAGCGGCCGCGCCCGCGCCGGCGCCGCGCCGCCCGCCGCCGCAGCACCAGCAGCGCCGCCATGGCCGTCAGCATGCCCAGCCCTGCAACACGCCGCGCGTCAGCCCTGCCCGCACTGCCCCTGCTGCCCCCTGCAGCCTGCTGCCCCGCATGCTCACCTATGACGAGCAGCATCATGGCGGCGGGCGGGTGCTCGCTGAGCCCCTCCTGCTCGTCGCTGGCGCGGTAGTGCTCGTGGGCCGCTTCCAGACTCTTCCTGTCCAAGTTTTCCGCAGGCTTGTTTACCTGCACGTTCTGGATAACACGGATATAGTTAGGCATTTACTTTTCAAGAACTTAATGACAAGAAGTAGAAAATATAATATTAAAAGTTTACAAGTCGGCACGGTTTTATTACAGTTCCCTCGGCCAGCTTCATTCTCATCACGTGAGTGAGGTGTGTCACAAGTCACTATTGATGTCTTTTTCTTCTGCAAAGTATCGAGTAATCAGAGTTTTAATATTATTTTGCGTTGCGTTGTATCCTTATCACCTACTGCTTATTTGAAAATGATTTTATTTTATCATTGACAGCAACTAGGCCTGTTAGTGTGTGTTAAGGCAGGTGAGTACACGTACGAGTGGCAGTAATCTGTAATGAGCGTGGGGCCTGGCTCACCTGGTCGGCAGCAGGCTTGGCGGCGGCGGTGGGCGCGGCGGGCGCGGCCTTGTCCTCCGGCAGCGCCGCCTCCGCCGCGCGAGGATGCTCCGTACCTTCCTTCTTCATCAGTTCGAATCCCTTCTTAGGACTGTCGCGAAGTGTCTGCTGCTGACTCGTGTACATTACTGGAATCTCGGGCATCGTCTTTGGGGGCACGTAGACCGGTATCTGCTAATTTCACAATAAATATGATGAAAAGGTGTTGTTTTCATACTGTGCCCTGCACCGTACTGAAAGTGAGAAATACTAAGAAGAGGACTAGTAGGCGCGTTGGCCAGCGCGAGGTACCTGGTCGGGGCGCGGCACGGGCCAGGCGCGGCGCGGGTCCGGCTCCGGCCAGTAGGCGCCGCCCCAGCCGCGCTCGCCCGACATGCTCTCCAGACCTGACGCCGAACAAACGTGATTACATTCTGACATTCACATGTACCTACTTATTCTACTTACAGGTATTTCTTCCCAGTGACAAGCAACTAAAATAGCCGTTGGAGTAGATCATTGGCTTTGTATTTCGTAATTACAAGATTGAATTCATTTTCGGCTAAAACATTTGAAATATTTTTTTTTCAGTTCAAGCTCGAATGTCGGTCGGGCAACACTTTGAAGACTGTTGTTCACCTTTCAAATTGGTAAAACTACGAAAGTACTAATATTTTGATATTTTTTTATAAGTAGTTATTAGTCGTCTGCAACATATGTATAGGTAAAGTAAACCGTATACCTAATTCTTCAGATCTCATCATCGCATATGCGCTAATATAAACAGGTACGCTGAGAAGCACTGGCAAAAAGTATTTGGCTGGACTAAGAAGTTTACCTTCTATACACCATCAAAGTGTACGTATGTATTCAATGTTATTCGTATGTATTTGATATCATTATAACATTAAAACAGCTGGCAAGAGCTGCCTATATGATAAATGTACTACCAGTGTAGGTACTGTACACTGTAGTTTACCAGTGGGCTGCTGCTGCGGCCAGGGGCGGCGCGGCCAGGGCGGCTCGAAGGGGGGGAACTGTGCCCCCGCCTCGGGCTCCTGCAGCAGCCCGCCCTTGTGGCTGAAGATGTGCGAGCTGGCCGGAGCCTCTGGGAACATGAGTTTGAGTACATTTTTATGGTAGGTAACTAATGAATAGCTAACCTAACTTTGTGGGGTCGTGGTGGCCTTGTGCGTCTATGCATGGATTTGAATGCACGAGGTACGGGTTCGTTTCCAACACATGCGAAGTACCATTGTTCCAAGTTATTTATACTTTCTTAATTATTCTAAGAAATCACCACACTGACAAACAGTAAAGAAAAACATTGTGATGGCTTCAAAATAATGAAATCTGAAATAACCCAGAGTGACCGTGGTGATTGATGCCCAAACCTTCTCTGTATAGGAACAGGCCTCTGCCCAGCAGTGGGTCATTTATGGGCTGTTTTTATTATTAACCTTCCCAAAATAATCACAGTTAGATTACCTCAGTCACGATTCACGGACTGCAAGCATCAATGACCACTTTTTCGTGTTTCGCTTATCCTAAGCTAAGTGGTGGAAGAATATATGTATTTTTTTATTAACCATGGTCATAATAATAGATAGAGGGAGCTGGAGATGTTACCATTGTAGCGGTGTTGCGGCTGCGCCTGCGTGAGTCGGTGCGGCCATCGTTCGTCAGGCGGTAGCACGTCGGCCACAGCCGCCTCCGCGCTGTCCTGTACACACACTCGGGGTTAGTGGCTGCAGACGCGGGGCGAGCGCGCCGGGTCCCGGCAGCGTACCTGTGCGGGCGGCGCAGTGGCGCGCGGTGTGGAGGGTGGGGGCGCGGGCGCACGCTCCGGCGGCGGGGGCGCGGGGGCGCGCGCTGCTGCCGGGCAGCCCAGCTCGGGCGCCTCGTCGCTGCCGTCCGCGCACTGCGCTACGCCGTCGCACGCGTTGTACACCGCGATGCATTCGCCGCCGCGTCTACACTCGAACTGGTAGCGGCTACATCGGGATGCTGTAATGCCGATACCCAACATATAACCACCTCGTGCCGGTTAGCATAAGAGTCGTTATCCCTTACACATTATGCCCGGGTTTGCGAATATTTCTTAGCATCGATCGTAAAATTCGCCGGAGTGTTCATGTACTTACGTATAGAGTGTGAGCGTGAGATTTGCAGATCGAATTATAAGGGGTGCCGATTAGGACATCAGATTTATACATTTGTAACGTACTGAGAAAAAAAAATATGTTTGTTTATTGCAATGGATCAATGCATGCAATCATATAAGAAGATAGGTAAGTCAGTTGACGCGTTCCTTGTTTGTGGTTTGCGGACCAGTAGTGTACTCACGGGGAGTGGGGGGCGCGGGCGGCGGGGGCGTGCGGCGCGGCGGCGCCGTGCTGGCCGCGCTCGTGCTGGCCGTGCTGCTGGTGCCGCTCCTGCAACACGCGAGGTCTCAGCGCTGCCCGGCAAGCATGTAACTAAGGGCTAGACCTTAGTTCCTAATGGAACTTATTTACTGATCTATACGAGTCACTAGTCAGCTGGAAGCTCACCTTAAGTTGGCAAGCTCCTGCTCGTGGTGTGCGAGGCGCTCCTGGTCCTGCAGCTCGGCCAGCCGGCGGCTGATGGCCAGCACGCCACTGCTGAAGTTACTGTGCGCCGTAAATTTACAACGGAAGTCCTCGGGTGGCCCGCAGTTGAACAGGTAGCAGCTACCGGGGCCCTGTACACAACACAACGACACTAACGTATGATTTCGTCGGTACGGCTTAAGGAACATAGCACTCTGACACAATTAGAATGAAATCTGATAACTAGTAGGTTGTTGGCAGTTGTTGGTGTCATTTAAAATCATATACTTAGCTCGTCGTAGCTAGTCAGTACTATTTTGTGCGTCCGACTTATAGAAGACAAAAGGTTTGGCTGCAGACTAGCGGATTGTACGATTGTACCTCACACGTACTACGCCGCAGAATTAACGAAACACTCAGCGATTCTTTAGACGTCATCCGACTAGCGGATAAGCTGTCGGTACTGTACAGCTACCGTTAACAGCGGGAACCAGCGGAGACCGACCTTCTCCTCGTAGACGAACACGTCGCAGGAGTCCGTCTCGCAGCACAGGCGCAGGCACTCGTGGCGCGCGCCCACGTCCAGCTCGGAGAGGTACCGCGCGCCCATCTCGCGCGACTCCTCCGTGCGGATAATCTTATCGTGCTGTACATCGAAGCGCGGCGCACACGCGGCGGGGTCCAGCTCGCGCGCGCCCACCGCGCCCAGCAGCAGCGCCGCCCACCAGGACCAGGCTCGCGCCCGCATGCCCGCGGCTGGCTGGCCGCGCTCGCTCTAGCTCTCGCTCGGGGCTGGGGAGGCGCGGCGCTAGCGGTGCGCGCGGCCATGTACATGCAGCTGCCGGCTGCTCGCGTCGCCGGGGTGCGACGTGCGGCTGTCCAGGTTCCTCACTGCTCAGCTCACTAATTGTTTACGGTTACATTAGCGGCTGCAGATTGTGCGACGCGTGGCGGCCTGCTCGTCGACGATCGATAACTCCGCGCTTGCGCACTGCGAGCCCGACCTCGACCTACGATATGAACCTTTGCACGATGTGGCAAACTTCAACAATAAAAAATACACATTTGCATTCAAACAACACAATCTTGTTCATCAGAAAACTACTTAAAACTATACGGAATGACAAGATAATTACATTAATTACTTATTTACGACCTTATTTATATAACTAGCTTTTCGCCCGCGGCTACGCCCGCGTCGAGGTCGGTTATATCGCGTTTCTGTGAGAACTCTTCAAAAGTCCGGGTTAAAAACTATCCTATGTTCTTTCTTAAGGTCAACTCTATCTCTGTACCAAATTTCATTAAAATCAGTTCCGGTTTAGACGTAACAGACAAACAGACAGAGTTACTTACTTTCGCATTTATAATATTAGTAGGGATTGTTGGACTAATTTCCACTAAAACGATGTTTTTTCAGAGTATATACATATAAAGTGAATAAAACTAACATCTTATAATATCTTTTGTCCTTCAAATAGGATTAATGTTATCACTTGTACTAAAAAAATATATTATAAACTGTATGGTGTCCTTTCTTAGCAAAAGCTTTTGTCAGGTTGTTAAACTGTCCAAAGAGTGACAGGCAATAGGAAAGATTCGACTTTATGTACAGTTTGATTTATAATTTTATTTAAATGAATACTGCTCGGTCTTAGAGTTCTGTACTCAAAGAAAGTAACTTATAACTGAGGCACCTCCGTCTGTACCCAAGCTGATCTCATGAACAATTACCTAAATGCCTATCAATAGTTATATAATGTTAGTAAATAACTAAATACTAATATATCGCTGTAAAGCATAATCCTGTTTCCGTTTAGTAAAACAACCCTACGTTACTTCTAATCCATCCAAGGACATGTGTGCGAAGTTTCATGATTATCGGTTAAGTATTTTTTGCGTGAAAGCGTAACAAACAAAATTACATTCACCTTTATAATATTTTATGTAGGATAGTAATAGTTATTGAAGTGTTTAAGTTATGTAAATATTTACAAAAACGTTCTGAACTCTACCAGTTGCTTAGACTTTTTTGATGCGTGCATATAATGTTTAATTAAAACACCCATGAATTTTCTAGCGTCAACAAACCTCTCAGGTCTCGAGCAGCCGACCAGCAAGACAGAGTTCCGGCTCCAGTTTCCCAATTCCCCAACTGAATTAATAAAAAAATACGAAGAGTGTCAATCCTATTTCCATTCATTCATCGACCATATTTTGGTTGACCAGACGTAATGTGCTGAATGATCATTCCATTGAGCAGGTCTTACAAGGCTGGGCAAGAAAAATAGCAAGCGCAGTTTTTACGCTGGGATAAAATTACTTTTCCGAAATCTTGACCAGGGCCCCAATTCTGCTATTTACAGCGACCGATGAATGAATGAAATTTCGCTTAAAATGTCAATTTTCGTATTCTCTTAAAAAAAAATCTACACAATAATTAGAAATTCAGTGCAGGACGGTATACTCAAGGTCAATACAATTAACTTCCAATTCTTGTATTGGCAAAATGCTTAAGAGAATAGGAATAATAGTAAATTTAATCCAATTGCCATTCATTCAGCGGCCATTGTAAAATAGCAGAATCGGGGCCCAGATCCGCCATTTCCATCTCCTTTTTTTGTAACTTTCTCACAAATATTATGATTGTTATCAGCAAGCTCCTTTGAGGTCAGGGCCAGGTGCAAGCCTCCCAGCTTGCCCCAGTGTAGCTATCCGGTAGTACCATGCCAGTTCTCTTGCTTGAACTTGGCTGGACCGTGTTCACATTTAATTTAATTGTTACACAGGTAGTATTTTTAACACTGAGGAAGCTTTAACGGGCGGCCGATAGGTGGTGCTGTTTACAATCGTATTTTAAGTTTTTTTAGTACTACTCCGTCTCACATTCACGACAAAACTACTGAACCCAATAGTCTGAGCATGAAAGCTTTTTAACTGGAAAAAGGGTTGTCAAGTGTACACTTTTTTGGAATGACTTTGATATTTGGCTAAAATATTGTTTATGTAATATAATTAAATACGAGCACTTCGGTTCTTGGGTATTTCGTTTTTAAGGGGGAAAACAGGAACTATTACAACAGGAACACGCGGACGGAGTACCAGGCAACAGATAGTTTTGAATAAATGAAATTTGATTATGATAAAATTACTTTCAAGGTGTTTAAAAAAAAACGCCTCTCGCAGTTTAGAAGTTAATCCCTCGCGGGGGTTTCAGGCGCCCAGACTCAGGATAAGCATTTGTGGATCACTAGGTTTGGCGTGGTAACTTTAACCTCTCGGCTATCCGTGCATAGCTACCTCAATAACAGCTGACCGCAAATATTCGATTCCGCTTTTTGTTAAATCCTCTTAAAGTAAGTATTAGTCCTCTGGTTGACGTCGCTTCATAGTTTTAAAAAGCGGAATTGATTTTCAAGTACTAATATAAGTATAGGGTGATGGTCTGAGGTAGTGGAAGTCGAAAATAGCTCTCGTTGCTGGACATTTCCCGTTTTTATAGAATGAGTTTATTGAACCCTTGAGATTGGACTATTGAAGGAAATTGACCAGCGTTCTCTTCTGTGATTACTCTGTCCCAAGCCATGAGGTCCGAAGATTCGCACTGTTTTGTTGAGTAATCCCACTTTAGCACTGCAGTCCCTCATAACAAGTCTTAGTCGTCCCATTGACAGTGCTATCAGTGTCTTCGTACATATGAAGCCATGTACGAAGACACCGATAGCACTGTCACGGTTACAGATATACATGTCGCGGTCGGCGCATATACATAACTACAATATTTATCAAATACTTCTGACTGAGTTTCAGTACCAGGTAATGTACAGGTACAATGTTTATTATCAGTCTAGAAATGAGAAGGTCATTGTAAGCTCAAAGTTTTCTCAGTGGCGATTCATGGCAGGTCACGGGCCGCGCCGCTCCGGAGGCTGCGAGCCGGTGCCGGGCGGGGCGCAGGCGCGCTCGAGGCTCGCCCTCCGCCTGCGCGCTCTCTGCCCTCACAACAGCGAGCCACAGAAGGGTCACTAGTGCTGCTGCACTTGTCTCAAACATTCAAGCTTCCTATACTGCTCATCAAATAGTGTCGAGTCAGGTACATTCGTAAGTAGGCGACAGATTTTTTTTTTTGCTAAAATTTTGTTGTACCGCTTTATAATAATGTAAATTTGTTGTATGTATGGCGCGGAGGGGTAGTACGGCCCACTACTTGAGGAGTTGGAAGGTCTGCTGCCGCAGCTGAGCCTGAGGCTGAGGTCAACCGAATGTGCGGTGGGGAATGTTCTAACAATATGCTTGCAATTAAAACGCAGCCCAAACCCTGCAGCCTAGGGGCCGTGACGGAAAAAAGTAGCAACTTGGTACTAGTTGGGACCCCTGCAGTTTATAATAATGACTAAGGACGGGACTTAGAAGTACTCACATTCGATCAAACTTTTTTGGCCTTATAATAGGTAACCCCTTCAGGGAGGTCCGTACCCTGGTGAAAAGATATGAGGTGCATTGTTTGTTATTGTGATGGTTCTATATAAACCAATGTTGTTATTGATTTGCGAACTGAATGGAAAGCTTCACCCCTTTTTTCCGTGATGTAACGCATATTACATCAACCAACAATATCCGAAAACACCGCGGGCCCCGAGACCTAGAGTCACAGGATCGCTCGCTCGTTAGAGGGGGCTTGGGCTGTCAGCTTATCAGGTTCCAGGGTGCATTCCCTGCCACCCGAAAATTCGGACTTACGGTGATCGCAGGTCGTTTTGTCGTCCTTGGACGTAAAGAAAAATGCTTTTCCCAAGCGGCAAGTGAAAGCACGGGGCAGGTTACCGCCAGCCAAGTCAAATATTTGGCCGCCTGCTCACTTACATTTACGACGATATTGTTGTTGTTGGCATGTTTAGAGCTGAGCCAAGATTCTTGCTCAAAATTTCCAGCAACGTTTATATACGGATTATTGCCGCGTACCCAGAGATCGTGTGGTACCCCCGTATAATTCTAACGGCCAATGCGCGCTGTGGTAGTTGCAGCTAAACAGCTCCGCAATATCTTGACGATCCGTCAAGATTGAAGAAGTGCCTCGAACCATAACAATTTTAACCCGAACCTAATATATCGGAGTAGGCCTTCTGATGGCGGATGCGTGTTTGGTAGAGGTGCGCGGCGGTCGGCGGCGGGCGCGGCTGCGTGGCGGCGCGGCAGTGTCGGCGCGACCCGGCCGCAGCCCGACGCGCCGCCTTCATGTCGCTGTTCTTCAAGTTCAGGAGCGGCGTGAGTACCGCGGTTGAGCCCGGGCGGGCGACGTCGCACGACTCGCTTTGTTCTCGCGGTCGCCCGCTCCACGGCTCGACCTAGCCCAGTTCATACATCTCACCTCAACGCTTCCTATGACATCGCCGCGCTGCCATCGAAGCCCAAACCGTTTGTTGTGTTCTAGTTACGTGAGTATGCAAACGCTGCTCGAAGTAATTATGACATTGTCAACATTTTTCCAAAGCAATATATAAGTACTGTCGACTCGCTATTATGTCGCGGTAGTCAAACTTATTTAAGGTATATCTCACAACATTTAGAGTCTTCATAGTATTCATACGGCTCTGGCTCGATGCGGCAGCCCGGCCGGGTCGCCCCGCGCGCTCCCTAGGTGTAGCCCGGTGCAGGGCAAGCGCCTCGCAGTTGCTACTCTCGCTTTGCTGGGGCTCGGCACGCCCGCTGTGGTTTACGTGACTCCACCACCACCAAATCGAATTGCAACTACGAATGTGTCGATATCACAAGTAGATTAGTTGTAATCCGGTAGCCGTAAATTCTAAGACGCGCGGTTGCAGCGCGCGGCGGGGTGGACTCTACAACCAGACAGCCGACAGACAAACAGACTATTTCCACTTCCGTTGTCAGAATCCTAGATTTTTAAGTAATTTGTTTTTAAATCTTAATTCCAACGATTCTAAGAAAGGGTATCTTATTGCTGCGTTAGTGAACTTTCGCGGGATTGTCGGCGATTTGTAGAAAACTTAACGTATAAGTTATAACTTACCAACACACACTAGCTACCTCACAAATATGGCAGTAATTCGGTCGCCCCCGCCCGTGCGCCCTGGAGGGCAGGCCTTGGCCTTGGCACTTTAAGTCCTTTAGAAGTGGTGTTAGACCCTCTGATTTCATGAAGGTATTTGAGAGTTATGGGATCCTAAGAGAGTTATGGCTCGCTAAGCATATTTACTGTAAATAGCGAAGTTATCTTCTAAAAGAAAGATGGTCGCCTATGTACAAATACTATACGACTTCTTTAACTAGTTCAAATAAAATTCCATACTAGTACGTGATCGTTGAAGCTCGACAAATGAATTGCCCATTCATTTCCAGAGCTATATTTGTACTTTTTCTTATTTTGAAATAAACTTAGCGTGCATGTTGACTGAATTACTGTGGCCAACAGGAGTAAGAAGTTATTATTAAATGATGTAACAGTTTACTCACGCGTCTTTATCGGGGTAGCCCGACTAGTTTCGGACCCAACCGGAGTCCTTAATCTACTCGAGTTGAGCAGTTCGACTCGCGACCCCGCCGGTCAGCCTACCCGATAAATACGCGTGAATAAACCGTTACATCATTTAATAATGAATCAGTCTCACGATAGTTATTATAAGAAGTTATTTCTTTCTATTTTATTTTTTAAAACGTTTCATACACTTTATGCCTCAAAAATATTTGTATCGCAAGGTGTTTGAGTCAGACTCGACTTTTGACGACCTCCGTGGTCGAGTGGCGTACGCACCCGGTTACAAGGTGTCGCTAGCTCTGAGGTCCCGGGTTCGACCCCGGTCGGGTCATATAAAAAATCACATTTCTGCATTGTCTCGGGTCTGGGTGTATGTGGTACCTTTGTTATATCTGAATTCCATAACACAAGTGCTTTAGCAACTTACTTTGGGTTCAGAACAATTTATGTGATGTTGTTCGCATTTATAATTGCAAGGTTTCATAATGTTAATGTTTAAGACTCAGTGCAAGCATTCCTAGATCACACAAATACAGTTTGTCCTGCGTGGGGATGAAACCTGCGACACCTTGTTCACAGTGGGTTTGGCGTGTAGGGTATTTTTATACATACATATAAAATAGGTACTTTTTACGTCTAATTACATCAGACCGGGTTTGTATGCGAATAAATTAAGATTCCTCTTACTCAAAGCTCACTCATTTAAAGACAAAAGGTGCAAACATATTTTGGGGCTCCGTATTAGATTAAACGATTCTTTATAAATGTTGACTCGATGCCGATTGAGCTTGGATTCTACATTGCTAATGCTTCTGAGTACGTGTTCCTAAGGGCGAGATTAACTTGTATCATTTTGGTGTACATAATGTAGCATTATATTCGAAGCGATCTTGTTTCAATACGGCGAATTTTCGACTGACTTGTAACGTGTGTCTGTAATGTATCATTTAAACCCATAATTTCAGGCGTAAAGGTTGTGTGTACTTCATTAATTTTAGTAATCTACTGTTATTTGAAAAAGAAAAATGTCTATTTATAAAATGGTTCTGTCGTGGTCCCATTGCATTTTCAATTAGTGATAATCATAAGTTATTTAGAAATGAGGTGGATTGACTTCACTGATTTGTAAAGTAACACTCAAAGGGAATAAGGGTTCGCGAGAAAACCGACAGCTGAGTTGAGCACGCGAATGATACATTACAAATAAAACCAGTCTTTGAATTGCGCTACACAAGCTCGATACATTACCAGTCAATCTCCAGCTAGTTCTGTCACTTCAGGCGAGGAAAAAGTAGCGCGGACAGATCCCTAGTTATATCATTAGTGGACGGCGCAGCGTCCTCAGAAGGCGCTGGGCTATGCTGAAACATGATAGGTAATACGCGTAGGTGTACAAATATTAATGCTTGCGTCACCTGTTTAAATATAAAGAAAAAAGTAAACATTATATCCGAGTCATGATTTTTTGTATTCGGCCTGGATTGTTTTTTAGAAGTTAACAGACAAGATCTGACAGAAATGTGAATGACTAATGTAGTAATGTGTCGGAGCCGCGAGTGGGGCCCGTATCAGCTGAGCGGCGGCGCGCGGGGAGGCGCGGGGCGTCGCGGTCGCGCCCCGCGCGCCGGGCCCCGCGCACCGCTACTCGCCACTCGGCTGATCTTGGCGTGCAGTTGAATTGGACGGTCCAAACTACACAGTCGAAGCTCGCGAGTCGCGTGGCTTCTGGCGCAACCGTGTGTTACCGCTCGTTACGCTGTTCTAAACTAAACGCATACGCATGTCAGTATGTTTTGCTGAATCGAATGGTGAAGTGTTAAAGTGTTCGTCAAGCACAAGTAGTTTGTGGTCTGGTGGTCTTAGTCATTGTAAGACTGTAAGGTGGTTCCGCCAACCGGCTGAGCTTCTCGGAGGGCAGTGACCGCAGACGCGATCTCGGTACGAACTTGAGATGATTGCTTGCGAGTGGCGAGCGACACACTCGCGGCGTAACGACTTGGCGCTTTTGTTTCAAACTCATATGAACCCTGAATAACGGTGACCGAATCGATTTTACATAGGTGTACTTAGTTACCAAATGCACAATACCTTCTATGGTGTACACGGTATGGTGCTCGTAAATATAGAGCTCTAAATGTTTTCTATTTCTGTATCCGCGTTGCCAAAGCCATCATTCTGTATAGGATTAAGTAATAATGGCCTCGTGATCACATCCGTGACGTGTGTTTAGTTTTAATCAAACAGTGGCTCACGGCTCACGCTACATGCACGCTCATACGTTAAGTGTTACTGTTGCTATGCTTTCCGTGTTTACACTATTAGTGTCCGTCCCTACCTGATGTACATCTTGAGCTCAGCTTATATTCACAGATCAAGTGATCAATATTTTTGTAACGCTAGGTATCGTCTGCATGTAAGTTTCCCGATCTTTAGATAGTAGGTAGGTATAAGTGGCTCTTCAAGTCAAAGTCAAAAACCCTTATCGAATTAGTCCAAACGGAAAATTCGATACCTATTGGAATTGTGAAGAACGGGTCAGACATTATAGTGCTAGGTTTTCGGAGACTAAAATATCTATAATACGTAGGTATTTCAGCCTCAGTACCTATAAAAGCTCAGTATAAACTTCACAAAGTACACTATGCTTTTACTTTTTATGCAATAGTTCGAAGTCATTATAATACTTTTAGTAAATAGGTGTTTTAGGTACCTACTTACCTATACTACAAATAAATTTATACCTTACGAATAAATATCGAGCAAAACTTACTGAGTACTATTGGTGGTTGGTACACCTACATTAAAATGGCAACAAGCACCGGTAAACCAATTAAATGTATACTTATAATAATCTAATTAGGTGGGAGTCCAGTGTGTGAGCAGTCCGGCGTCGGTAGTCGGTCAGTACTCAGTAGACACAGAGATTTGTCAGTGAGCCACAATTAGGTATGTAGCTGTGTATGGGAAGAATATACAGAATCGTAAAAGTACTTAGTCTCAGGATTAGTTTATCCTTGTAATCAAGGATTCGGTTTTCTGGTGAAAACATTTTCGATCAATTCAATACATCGAATTTGTGATTTGTGAGCCAGAACATTTAGATTTAGATATCAAAACAGACTTAGTTTACAATAAACGTTGTAGCGAGACGGTAGTATATCCTGTAACCTTCTCCATATGTGGGCTTTCTGCCGATTAAATATAGTCAAATCGGACCAGGGCCCCGATTCCGCATTTCCAATGGCCGAAGAATTAATGAAAATTCTATAAAATTTGAAACTATTCCTATTCTCTTAAGCATTTAGCCAAAACAATTCCGCCCCGTATTGAATTTTCAAATATAATGTTGGAAAAATGCTTATAGATATACTTAGATAGAGAATAGAGCCAATTTCTTGACTTTGACTTTCATCCAATTTCCAGTCATTCATTGGTCATTGTAAATAGCAGAATCGGGGCCATGGCCCTCTGAATTCATTTCTCAATGCTGCTCTGCTCCTATTGATTAAAGTGCGACGATAGTATAGGCTTAATAAATAAACTATCTGAAATTTAAATATCAAATCTGTTGAAGATAAGCACCTGCAGCGTTATAATATTCATTATGAGTATTTGTACCAGAAGGCCAGCGGGGACTCAGTGACACCATTTTTACCTTCTGGTACGGAACAATAGTAACAGGCCCCTGCTTCACTTGGGCCGCACAACACCATTCTGTAGTGGCGCTGCCGCCGCGACTAGCGCTAGCCAACAGCTGTGATATCTTAAATTGATTACGATAACGGTGTTTGGCTTATCAATGCTAACACAATTATCATAAGTAAACATACATATATTGTCCTGACGTATACACAGGTTTAATATATCGACAAGTATCCAGTCACGGATCCAGTCCTTAAAGAACTTATGGGAAATAGGCCAAACAAAAATTGGAACGTTAGGAATTTCAAGCTAGCTTCATAAAAATAAGTTTAGATTTCAAAATAATATCTGTGATCTGAATGATCTTTTTTACCGGGTGTTTCAATTCACGGGTTAACTGTATGTGAAGAGGCCCGGACCTTTTAGGCGTGCACGGTGACACAGGTCCGACGTGCAGAGGCCTTGTTGAGAACCTTAATGTAAAATTTGATGGGCGATCTATTAGGGATCGTGTGCCCTTAGTAGCTTAGTGTGCCCAATGTTTTTCTCTACCTCAGGATTTAAAAAGATTCTCTCGATGCAAATAAGCCTTCTCGTGGAATCGATCATCCGATATATTGAGGATTGTTCATAAGTAGCTATGTGTACCTAATATCCATCAACTGCAATGAATAAGAGATAAAACAACGTAATCAATGATAACTTGGACCTATCAATTGACTCATGATTGTGCGATATGATTCATATGATTAGTATCAATACTTTGCTTAGGTGCCTCTTGCGATTAATGAAAATCATTAGCTTCACCACATTGTGTAGTGGTGCAAACATTTTATTTATCGCTTTTACACCTATAGACGACATTAGATAAGAACCAAAAGTACTTTACCAATGCGGAGAAGGCAGCTAAAGATTTCCCTAAGTGGTAACTTTACCTAGAGGTGCGCGCGCTCTGCAGCCGCGCGCCGGCCCAGCCCGGCCCTCAGTCGTACTTTGTGTAGATGCCTCGTTTGTGCTGAGGACTCGGCAAATATGAATTTGCTTATTTTCTGTTGGTGTAAATTTCAATTCAACGACTGACTCGTTGTTGTGTGGTCGTAAGCCCATCTGTCCTCCACGTCTCGGGCTTGCATTAGTAACAATAACAATAACAATAGCGGTAACAATAGTAATAGTAATAATAACGTTTATTTATCTCCACAAATTACATAAAGTTTTAACATCATGTCGGCAAGCAATTGACAAAAGAACGCAATTTATGGGAGATCTGGAGTCTAAACTAAGCCTAGGCCTGTACTATAGAACTCCAGGCCCCCTTAACATTAAATAGTGTAATTAATTAATTGATTTAGCAGTAATACAAATTGTCTTCTTTATTATCTACTGAATAATTTCAATCTCTGTGATCGAAATTCTAGATCTAAGAGTGTTTGTCGCCTCCCTTAGCTCGGTCACAGACGTCTGCACCCAGTGGGTGGCGTGCGCCCTCGCTCCGCGCCCCGCGCCGTCTGCCAGCTCCTCCAAGCCGCTAGGGACGCTCAAAAGCTGTTTTGTTATTCAAAAACCTCTTTCAACGGTCGTTGGCGTGACAAGTAAGCGGTGCCACCGTCTTTGTTTCCTCACAATATGAAAGTCTGCACATTAGTGAGAAAACGTCGCCTCAGTGAATTGCTTCAACTAGTTCAGGGGAACTAGTTGCCACTGCGGGACTACACTGAATTTTGAATACCTACTCAACAACACGATGTCATGAGTTACTGGTATGAGTTGGAAGTATAGACAGTGAAAAAACACCTTGGTCTGTGGTTAATTTCCGTAAATATTAGTCTAATATGAACCCACAGTTGTACCTGTTTTAAAAATATAATTTTACCTATGAACAGCTGTACGTCGGTGATCAGTAGTCAGAGTTGAGACGAAGTAAGTGTAGTGGATATTGTTTTATCAACATCGGCGTTCATCACGGGCAATCACGGCCGCCTCGTTTGTTGACACGCGCGCTATTGGAGCGACCGCAGCAAGCGCCTTGGTGCGAGCAGCTCGCGGCGCGCCCTGCCTCACAAGACCTGCCGCATTTAGTTTTCTGTGTTGGCTGTGAGGGCTTAGCAGCATTTTGCCCACGAAGACTGTCAATTAGTTCTCACTAACTAATCTTGACATAGGTACCCTTGTTACCCGTGTTGGTTTTTAAGATTTAGAGGGTCTGTGAATGCTAAGATACCTATCGGTTTTCGCGTCGGGTGCAATTTGGTTAGGTACTTAATTGCACATGTCATCAATAAATAAATTATTGCCTGCAATACGATTAAAAAATCAAATGATTTGGTAATCGTATTAGTTGTTTAGAGTTCCATAACTCGAAAGGAAGAAATAGAACCCTTATAGGAATACGTGTGCGAGTGCCGTCTGGTGGACAACAAGGTGTTTTGACGTGCGCGCTTGTCGTTGCAGAACCGCGGCAGCGCGAGCTCGGCGCCGTGCGGCATGGAGTGCGGCGTGGCGGCCGGCGGCTACCCCGCGCCCCCCGCGCACCCGCGCTCTCGCCCACCGAGCGCTCGCCCGCCAAGTCCGGCCTGCACGTCAACTTCAGCGACAAGGGAGAGGTATGAAACTATGAACCCCTCTAGCCTGCTTCCTCAATACTGTGTAGGCATATTTATCATCGACATTATAGTACTTACATTTAATGTTATTTCCATATTGTACCTTGTTTCGTAGTAAGTAGTTCTTTCAAAAATAATTTTAATCAGGAGGAGGTTATAATAACGTTTCCCTTAGTACTGGGTAGGAAAACACAGACTACGTACATGCTGATATTTTTATGTTCACCCTTTCTCCGCCTATTTACATGTTATGTTTTAAGCTGGCTTAGTAGGTAATACCTGCCAGTTCCATGATAATATTGAGGTTAACCCTTACATTTGATAGTTCAATTCGTTTTCGTAATACTTTCTTAGGCTGGTCACTTTACGTACTTTGCCAATCTGGGAATAATTCCTAGTGAGCTGAATTTTTGTATACACCTTTATTATGAAAAGTTGTGAAAAATCGACATTGATATCGTGCCGGCTAAAAAAATTACATACGTCAAAAGGTCACGAAAATCAGTTTTCTGCAAATATTAGGTATTAATGCAATAAAATATAATAAAATAAATTATTGGGAAGTCGTAGTTCCCAATAATTTATTTTGTGGCGTATAATGTAATTTATATAATGGCGACCGAATGTTGCAAGTTGAAGCCGCCGGCGGCTTTCAACATTCGGTCGCCATTGAAACAAACGGATAGACCGCCTGAACGTTCCTGAACGTTTTGTTTTACGCATGTGCAGTAAAAGTACTTCAGAGCCGTTTATAATCACTAGAAATTGCAAAAATAAATTATTGGGAACTACGACTTCCAATAATTTATTTTATTATATTTTATTGCATTAATACCTAATATTTGCAGAAAACTGATTTTCGTGACCTTTTGAATTATGTAATTTTTTTAGCCGGCACGATATCAATGTCGATTTTTCACAACTTCATAATAAAGGTGTATACAAAAATTCAGCTCACCAGATTTAAAGAATAAAAAATTAATAGATTTTATAGCATCTAAAAGCCCACGTTTTTAAATGTCACTCAATTCAAATTTGATCAAAATCGGTCCAGCCGTTTTTATAGTTGTAAATTGCGTTGTCATCGAGTTTGAAAGCTACTCTGAAAAGCCATCCTGCTAGCTTATCAGGAAGAACCTCAAAATTGAGTTGCAAAAATTCAACGGAAGGACACAAAAAGAAAAGTGGGTTTATAAAACTTGGGAAAAAGGATATATACGTGCTTTTACCATTTACTTTAGAATTTATTTAGTTAATGCTACTGAATATGTTTTCAGCGAATACGCGATGTGACCTTATAAGTTGATAACAGTTTGCGTAAATATATTAATATGATTTGTCAGGTAAAGGAGCGCCGCGGAAGTTCCTCACGCCAAATATGGCAGTCACCAGATGGCGCTGATACGGAAGAGGCTCGCCGTGGAGATGTGGCTCTACGACGAGCTGCAGAAGTTATATGAGACGCCGGTAAGCTATTTAATACTTGCATCTTCTTAAAGTCATAGTGCACCAACTAGCCTGTATGCTAAAAGCGATGGACTGACTCAGGCTTATCAGCTTCACATTTTTTGGTAAGATGACCATCAATGATAGTTCGGGGCACAGCTCTACATACTTTTACCGAACAACCAAAGTTTAGTCAGTACTCTAAATAGAATGTAAATTGCCTGAAGATGAAAA